>NC_090371.1:54203430-54504078 GCF_036365525.1 Heterodontus francisci | reverse complement strand
TGTGGGTAGTCCTCTAGCCATCTTTATACTTGCAGATGAAGGGTCACTGACCTGAAACGTTAACTCTGCTTCTCTCTCCACAGATGCTGCCAGACCTGCTGAGAATTTCCAGCATTTCTTGTTTTTATTTCTATCTGCAGATCCTGGAGGAAGAAGAATTAGGAGTAGAGGAGACATAACACAAGCTGACCCCTAGGTATCCAACATGACTGCGATCTGATGCAGGTTAAACAATCTTGCCATACAAAGGGCCTTTGTTTTGGAACAGATAGAGAAGGATAAAAGCTGTGTCCATCAGTGGTAGAGGAAGGCTTGGTCTTCAGCTACCTGATGTGAGCCTGGGCACTTACCGCATGCAGGTCTTCGCTGTGTACCTGATACCTGTGAACAGTTTCATGAGTGGTCTGCATTCTCCCTCTGTAAACAGTAAAATACTGTTAAGCTGCATTGTAGGGCAGCATTGCAAAATTAAGTGAAAAAATGATCACATTTACCATAACAACCTTTCAGAAAGCAATGGATTTCTTCCATCATCTGCTCACAGGAGCTGATCATAGGTGAGACAGTATCTATTCTATTTTTCTTTATTCGTTCATGGGATGTGCACATCACTGGCTAGGACAGCATTTATTGCGCATCCCTAATTGCCCTTGAGAAGGTGCTGGTGAGCTGCCTTCTTGAAACGCGGCAGTCCATGTGGGGTAGGCACACCCACAGTGCTGTTAGGAAGGGAGTTCTAGGATTTTGACCCAGTGACTGAGAAGGAACGGTGATATAGTTTCAAGTCAGGATGGTGTGTGGCTTGGAGGGGAACTTGCAGATCGTGGTATTCCCATGCATCCGCTGCCCATGTCCTTCTAGATGGTAAGGTAATGGGTTTGGAAGGTGCTGTCTAAGGAGCTTTGGTGCATTGCTGCAGTGCATCTTGTAGATGGTACACACTGCTGCCACTGTGCGTCGATGGTGGAGGGAGTGAATATTTGTGGATGGGGTGCCAATCAGGCGGGCTGCTTTGTCCTGGATAGTGTCAAGCTGCTTGAGTGTTGTTGGGGCTGCACCCATCCAGGGAAGTGGAGAGTATTCCATCACACTCTGGCTTTGGGGAGTCAAGAGGAGTCTGCCGCAGGATTCCTAGCCTCTGACCTGCTCTTGTCGCCATGGTATTTACATGGCTACTCCAGTTCAGTTTCTGGTGAATGGTAACCCCCAGGATGTTGATAGTGGGGGATTCAGCGATCGTAATGCCATTGAATGCCAAGGGAAGATGGTTAGATTCTCTCTTGTTGGAGATGGCCATTGTCTGGCACTTGTGTGGCACGGATGTTACTTGCCACTTCTCAGCCCAAGCCTGGATATTGTCCAGGTCTTGCTGCATTTCTACACGGACTGCTTAAGTATCTGAGGAATCGCAAATGGTGCTGAACATTGTGCAATCATCAGTGAACATCCCCACTTCTGACCGTATGATTGAAGGAAGCTTATTGATGAAGCAGTTGAAGATGGTTGGGCCTCAGACACTACCCTGAGGAACTCCTGCAGTGATGACCTGGAGCTCAGATGATTGACCTCCAACAACCACAACCATCTTCCTCTGCGCTAAGTGTGACTCCAACCAGTGGAGAGTTTTACCCCGATTCCCAGTTTTACTAGGGCTCCTTGATGCCATACTCAGTCAAATGCTGCCTTGATGTCCAGGGCAGTCACTCTCACCTCATCTCTTGAGTTCAGCTCTTTTGTCCATAATTGAACCAAGGCTGTTATGAGATCAGGAGATCCAGGCTATCCAAATGTTACTCATCAGAGGTGATACCCCTTGACTTGAAAAGGGTCGCCCTTCTCCACTCTGCTTCCAGCAATGAGAACTCCAAAACAATATTCTGGAAAGATGTTTTCATCGAGTCATTTACAGCACAGAAGGAGCCATTCGGCTCATCTGGTCCATGCCGGCTCTCCACGGAGTTATGCCGTCAGTCCCACTCCCTGGCTCGATCTCCATTGCCCAGGTGGCCAACCAACTTCCTCTTGAAGTCTACCATCCTCCAGTATGAAAAGAAACCATTTACTATGACTCGCTGTTTTCTGTCTTTAAGTCAATTTCTTTATTCAATTGGACACTGACCCTCCTATTCCATGAGTCTCAGTTTTGTTAACCAACTTTTTATGTGGTACCTTATCAAATTCTTTTGTAAAATCCATTTCAACAACATCCACCACATTCCCTTCATCAAACATCTCTGTTACTTCATCAAAAAATTCAATTAGATCAGTCAAGCATGATCTGCTTTTTACAAATCCATGCTGGCTATCCTTAATTAACTGGAACCTCTCTAAGCGTCTGTTGATATTTTCCTTGATTATCATTTCTAAAAACTTACTTACCACTGATGTTAAATTAACTGGCCTGTAGTTGCTAGGACTGTCCTTACACCCTTTCCTAAATAAAGGTGTCACATTTGCCACTCTCTAATCCTCTGGCACCTCCCCTATCTCTGGGGAAGATTGGAAGATTATGGCAAGCCTTTCCGCTATCTCCAACCCCACTTCCTTCAGCAACCTGGGACGCAAGTCATCCGGACCAGGTGACTTATCAGCCCTAACCTTTTTAGTACATCCCCCCTCTCAATTTTTGTTCTGTCCATTGTCTCTACTCTCTCTGCTTCTACCAACATTTTGTCAGTCTCCATTTCCTTAGTGAACATTGATGCAAAGGACTCATCAAGTATATTGGCCTTGCCCTGCGCCTCTAAGCATAGATTACCCTCTCTGTCCCGAATAGGCCCCACTCCTCCTCTTACTAATGGCTTACTATTTACGTGCCAGTAGAAGGTCTTTGGGTTCCCTTTTACGTTGACTGCCATTCTATTTTCATATTCCATCTTTGCAAGACTTATTTTCCTCTTCACCTCCCCTTTCAACTTACTGTATCTGGCCTGGTTCCCACTTGATGAGTTCACCTGACATGCATCATACACCTTTTTTGTTTCATCATCATCTCTATCTCCCTCGTCAGCCAAGGAGTCCTGTTCTTGGTTCCCCTACCTTTTACCCTTATTGGAATGTTCCAAGCTTGTATCTGAAGCATCCCTTCCTTAAAGATAACCCATTGTTCCGTTCCAGGTCTTCCTGCTAGTCTTTGGTTCCATTCTACCCTGGCTAGATCCCTTTCATCACATTGAAATTAACCCTCTTCCAATCTAGACATTCGACCTTATTTTATTCCTTGCTTTTCTGCATTACTAGTCTAAACCTTATGATACGATGATCAGTCTTACCCAAGTGCTCCCGCCGCAGACACTTGTTCCACTTGGCCGACCTCATTTCCCAGCACCAGATCCAACAATGCTTCCTTTCTGGTTGGGCTGAGAACATACTGATCAAGGACATTCTCCCGATCACAATCCAGAAATTCCTCCCTCTCCTTTCCCTTTACTCTAAAATTATCCCAATCAATATTTGGGTGATTAAAGTCCCCCAATAATACCACTCTATACCACTTGCACATCTCTGTGATTTCCCTGTAGATTTGCTCCTCTATCTCTCTCTCACTATTTGGAGGCCTATAGAATACCCATAATACTCTTTTAGCTCCTCAACTCTAACCAAATAGATTCTGTCCTTGCCCCTTCAAAGACGTCCTTCCTTTCCAGCACTGCAATGTCTTCCCTAATCAGGACTGCCAATCCACCTCCTTTTTTCCTTCTCTACCTTTTCTGAGCACTTTATATCCTTGTATATTAAGTGCCCAGTGCTCACCATTTTTCAGCTACATTTCCATTATTGCCACTACATCACATTCCAATACTGCTATTTGTGCTTGTAGCTGACCAAATTATCCACCACACTTTATGCATTTACGCACATGCATTGTAATCCAGGCTTTGCATTCCTCATTGTCCTTCCCCGTTCCGTCCCATTCCCAGTTCCGTCCCATCTCAAACGGAACTACTCTCTTCTCTAGTACTGTCTAACACTCTCACTCTGATCCTACCAAATACTTTGCTATTTCCTACTCTAGTGTTATCTGTCTCTTCCAATTCTCTGTGCACCTTGGTGTTCCTTTCTTGTATTATATCCTGGTTCCCACACCCCTGCCAAGTTAGTTTAAACAGTAGCACTTGAAAATCACCCCGCAAGGAAATTTGTCCTACCTCTGTTCAGGTGAAGCCCATCTGGCCTGCACAGGTCCCACTTTTTCCAGAACTGGTCCCAGTGCCCAAGGAATCTAAAGCATTCCCTCCAGCACCATCTTTCCAGCCATCATCACTATCTTCCTATTTCTATACTCACTTGCACGTGGTACTGGGATTACAATCCAGAGACTGCTACTTTTGAGGTTCCGCTTAATAATTTCTTACCTCGCTCACCAAACTCTTTCTGCAGAACCACATCCCTATTCCTATCTATGTGATTGGTACCAATGTGGACCACGACTGCTGGCTGTTCACCCTCTGTCCTCAGGGTGCTCTGCAGCCGTTCAGTGACATCCTTGACCCTGGCACCAGGGAGGCAACATCCTGAATTCATGCTTCCGGCCACAGAAATGCCTGCCTGTTCCCCTAACTATTGAATCTCTTATCACTATCGCTCTTCCAGTCTTCCTTGTACCCCACTGTACAGTTGAGCCACCCGTGGTGCCATGGCCTTGGCTGTGGCTGTACTCCCCAGATGAACCATCATTTTCCTCAGTATTCAGAATTGGATACTGGTTGGAGAGTGAGATGCACTCAGGGGTCTCCTGCACTACCTGCCTGTTCCTCTTTGACTGCCTGGTGGTCACCTATTCCCTCTCTTCCTGCATACTCTTAAGCTGTGGGGTGAGCACATCTATAAACGTGCTATCCATGAAACTCACAACCTCACGGATGCTCCGCAGTGACGCCAGCTGCTGCTCAAGTTCCAAAACCTGGAGCTCGAGCTGCTGCAACTGACGACACATAGGTTCAGTAACATCCTTGACCCGGGCAGCAGGGAGGCAACTCACCATCCTGAATTCACATCTGCGCCCACAGAAACGTTTGTCTGTTCCCCTAACTATTGAGTTCCTATCACTATCGCTCTTTCAGTTCCTTGTACCCTTTTGTGCAGGTGATATACATATGGTTATGCAGGACATGAGAAGTGTCCTGGAGTTCCTACATACCATAGGATGTGCACTCCAGAGGTTGGAGCAGCCCTGCCATTCCTATCAATTAGATAATAAACCTTGGTACTACAAATAAACCCTGTTACTAATAAACCTGCTACTACTAATACCAATAATCTTACCAATAGTAATAAACCTTACCAATAGTAAGAATAACCTTACCACTGCTAATACTAAACTTTACCAATACTAATCTACCTTACCACTATTAATACACCCTACCAATACTAAAACATTACCAATAGTAGTAATAACCTCATCAATAGTAATAAACCTTATTTAAAAATAAAAGATAGGAATCACCAGCTACCCACTTGTTACTTGTTATTAATACTTCATATTTTTAATGTTTTTAAACTCCTAGTTGTTTAGACTCAGTCCCTAAGCAGCAATATTCACCAGCCAATCAACTCACCGCTTCCCTGTGATGTCACGGTTTGATGTCATTGCAGTTGGTTCCTTGCAGATATGTCGCCTTTCCCAACTTCCTTTAGGTAGGTGGGTCTCTCGTTATATGCTCCCAAGTAATTGGTTCCTCGCAGGTCTGCCACTGCTTCTCCCTACTCCCTCCAGGTAGGTAGGTCTGTCTTTATACGCTCCCTGGTAGTTAGTTTCTCATAGGTCTACTGTTGATGCTGCTTCTCCTGATTCATGCCAAGTAGCAGGTAATGAACTTCAACCTTGTGTTGGCCAATTTGAAAATCACATATGAGTGACTGTTTCCCACACATTGGCCAGGATTTCACAGAGCTCCCAACGTCAGGCTCCGTGGCAGGGCCGGGAGCCAGAAGAACGTTCGAGCAGTGGCCCGCCAAGGAGCCTGAAAATGGGGAGGGCCAGGCCTGATTTATCCGGTGGTGGCAAGACTCTGTGGCAGCCCCCCCACCGCTGGGCGCTGGGACATGCATTAAAATATTCAAATGAACAGAATGCATACATTTAAATAAAATTAACACCTATCTTACCGTCGGGCTGTGATCTATTGAGCAGTGGCCGGCACTCACATGCCTTCACATTTCAGTCTGGGGAAAGCAAGCATCACAGTGATGGGGAAGGGGGGATCTTAATATTTTTAGTGGGGGTGGGAACGGGGTCAAATTTTCATTATTAATGTAAGGGATGGTGGAAGGGGTGATCTGTACACTTTGTTCAGTTTTGGGCAGGTGGGTGGTGTGGGGTGTGGAGTTCATGTTTGAAAGGTAAGTTTTATGTTGGGGGGGGAATAATTAATGTTATTTTGCGGTGGGAAAGGGGTGGTAGATTTCTGATTAGAACAGTGGGGGGAGGGGCTAAAACTTAAAAAATTTAAATTAGCTGGCTGCCTTTTACAAATGGCGCCAGCGCCTGCGCACAGGCAGCTAATGTCATTGCCGGCAGAGCCCACCCCCTCCACATGATTGGCGGGGGGTGGGGTGAGGGCAAGCCGACGGGTCATTAACATGGGCTGTCACGAGGAAGATCGCTGCAGCATGGTGGTGCGCGGCCTGCGCATGCAGGCTGCCATTTTTCTCACCCGCCGCTGCTCCCGGTGGTGGGCAAATAAAATGCAGCACGTGACCGGGATTTTACAGAGCTCTGGATGTCAGACTCTGTGGCAGCCGGGGGGCTGGAAGATTATTCCAGCAGAGGCCTGGCATCATGAGGGCCAGACCCAATCTTCCTGGTGGTGCTGAGGCTCCATGGCGGCACCCTGCCACCCCACCCCCCCCCCCCCCCCCCACCCCCACCACTGGGCGACAGGACCTGGATTCAAATGAGCAGAACACATACATTTAAATAAAATTGATTCCAGTCTTACCATCCGGCCACGACCTTCTGAGCGGCGGCTGGCACTCACGCACCTTCACTTTCCCGTCTGGGGAAAGCAGACACTGCAGTGGTGGGGAGGGGGGACTTTAAGATTTTTAGTGTGGGGGTGGGGGATGGTGTCTAATTTACATCCTTAGTATAGGGGATGGTGGGAAGGGGTGACCTGTGCACTTTGTTCAGTTTTGGGAGAGGGAAGGTCAAGTGTGGAAGGTAAGTGTGTTTGGGGGGAGGGGGCAAATGATGAATTTTATTGCTATTGGGATGTGGGAAAGGGGCGACAGATTTTTAATCAGTACTGTAGGGGTGGTATAACTTAAAAATTTTAAATTAGCTGGGCCGGGCTTTAAAAATGGCGGCAGCACCTGCATACAGGCAGCGGACTCCATTACCAGCATCAGAGAGCGCCCCCCCACCCCCGCTCCCGCTCATGACTGTGAAGGGAGGTGTGTGGCCCAACCAGCATATTATTGTGGGCCGCCGCGTGGAAGATCATGGCGGCATAGCAGCTGCAGGCCGCCAATTTTTCTCACCTACTGCTGCTCCTGGCAGCAGGTGCATAAAATCCAGCCCTTTGCGGGCTTCTGACTCCAAACCCGACATTGGGGTCCTGAAGCCCATGGGGAAAATACTGCCCCAGGCATAAACCATTGACTAAACTTTCCTCTCCCTAGTGCTGGGACACTGACCAATTGTAGTGCTCCTATTGTCACTCCAGCTGTGATGCGCTAACTCAGCAAGGAAATTGGGAGCCATTGGGCCAGATTTTCGTGAGAACCTGCGGATGTAGGGGTCCTCAAATGGTGCCAAAAATGAAATTATGGTCTAGGTGGCTTGTGCCATTAATCCTGCCACTTAGAAGGTAAGTATCAGTTCTTCCCTTTAAAATTAATCATTACCACAATTTTTCTGCACCTCAGATAGTTTTCACTGTTACTTGGACTGAAAAATAATGGAGGTGGTGGCCTGGCAGCAGCCTGATTTATTGATTTTAAATGCATTCTCTGATTGTTAATGTGTTGATGATTTGATCTTGTTGAAAGATGGATTGTTAAACCATTGCATTTTTAAAAAAAAGACTTGCATTTATATAGCGCCTTTCACAACCATCGGATGTCTCAAAGCGTGTCACAGCCAATGAAGGACTTTTGAAGTGTAGTTACTGTTGGAATGTAAGAAACCCAGCAGGCAAACTGTGCACAGCAAACTCCCACAAATAGCAATGTGATAATGACCAGATCATTAAGGGATAAATATTGACCACAGCACTGGGGTTAACTCGCTGCTCTTCTTTGAAATAGTACCATGGGATCTGAGAGGGCAGACGGGGCCTTTGTTTAAAGTCTAATCCAAAAGACAGTACCTCCGGCAGTGCAGCACTTCCTCAATACTGCACTGCAGTGTCAGCCTTGATTTTTGTGCTCAAGTCCTGGAGTGGAACGTGAATGCAGAAATTTCTGATTTTTATATCAATGAAACAATTCTTGTCTTCTAAGTAATTTTTTTAAAACTATTTGCTTTTTGAGAATTTATTGCTGATAACCCACTACTTTACAAATTTGTTTAGCTAAGAGGTCCTCCAACAATAAATAATTGCCTAAAAAATACAATTCCACAATTGCATATTGAAATATGCACTAAAGATTACTCCAAGGCAAAGAAGACCAAGTATTAGCAGAACAGTTATAAATTAAGGTATCACAAATCATCAGTGAAATGACAGAAAATGCAGTGGCCAGTGGTTGTGCCACTCCTGATTTATCGCTATGCTTGCAAAGGTGTATTCTAATTAGAAATGCAAGTACATAGGATCAAGTTATAAACTGCCAGATTAACGTACTAGATGATGAAATTTGCCCTATACGTCATCCATCTCATCAATACATGAAATCTGCGTCATTGACTTTTATTACATTGTAATAAAGTTATTTTATGTGGTGTTGAACCACTTCTGTAGCTGCTTGCCTCACAATAATAATTCACTGTTCATAAACACATGCTCACTCTGGTGGTTTTCATCTTTCCTGTTAAGATTTCTTTCAAAGATGTGTCTCCGTGGCATTCAGTCCAATGTAATGAAGAAAGACAACAACTTGCATTTATATAGCACGTTTCTTGACAGTTAATGAGTACTTTTGAAGTGTGGTCACTATCGTAATGTAGGAAAACGTGGTAGCCAATTTGCCTATAGCCAAATAAATTACTGGTAATTGTTGCTCTGTTACAACAACAACTTGCATTAATACAGTACCTTTAACATTGCTTCCCCTAAATAGAATGGTATAATCAAGAAACTGGATGCTGAGCCAATGAAGGAGACATTAAGAGGAGGAACTAAAAGCTTGGTCAAATTATTGTGGAGGATCTTAAAGGAAAAGAGATTGATAGAGCAGTTGAGCGGATTACGGAGGGAAATCCAGAGTATGGGGTGTAAGTGGTTAAAGTTACAGCTGTAATTTCAGCAGGTACTAGGAAGAAAAATTTGCATAAGAAGTCTTGGTCAGATAAATGGAGAATTTAGGACAATGGTTTGTAGGGAAGATAACAGAGATATGGAGGGGTGAGGCCATGAGGGATTTAAACATGGCAATGAAAATTTTAAATTTGAGACTATACTTGCATGTAGCTCGGCCTCGAGTCTTCACATTTCTTTAACTCTGAGCACTGCAAGAGATCTCTCCTTGTCTAGGATTATGGGCAGGATTTTGTTGTCCCGCCTCCGGGAGTGGTGGCACATGCAGAAAATGGCGGCTTCCCCGCATGGGAGACTCACCATCGCACCGTCACAATTACGCAGTGGGCGGCCACTTAACATATTGGCGGCCGTCGCCGTCACCCACCCCCCCGCCAGTAATCATGGCAGCAGTGGCATTGGCGAAGATATTCATGGCATCACCTGACAACAGAGCAGGTGCTGCTGCCAGTTTTAAAATGCTGCCAGCCCTGCAAACAGTTCAACATAATGCAGAGTTGACACCTTCCCCCATACACTAAATAATGCAGAGTTGACCCCCTTCCCCATACACTAAATAATGCAGAGTTGACCCTCTCCCCCATACGCTAAATAATGCAGAGTTGACCCCTTCCCCCCATACACTAAATAATGCAGAGTTGACCCCTTCCCCCCAAACACTAAATAATGCAGAGTTGACCCCTTCCCCCTACACTAAATAATAGTGTTGACCCCTTCCACCCATAAACTAAATAAAGGGGCGGCACAGTGGCGCAGTGGTTAGCACCGCAGCCTCACAGCTCCAGGGACCCGGGTTCGATTCTGGGTACTGTCTGTGCGGAGTTTGCAAGTTCTCCCTGTGTCTGCGTGGGTTTTCTCCGGGTGCTCCGGTTTCCTCCCACATCCAAAGACTTGCAGGTGATAGGTAAATTGGCTGTTGTAAATTGCCCCTAGTGTAGGTAGGTGATAGGGAATATGGGATTACTGTAGGGTTAGTATAAATGGGTGGTTGTTGGTCGGCACAGACTCGGTGGGCCGAAGGGCCTGTTTCAGTGCTGTATCTCTAAAAAAAATGTAGAGTTGACCCCTTCCAACCATACACTAAATAATGAAGAGTTGATCCCTTCCCCCCATACACTAAATAATGCAGGTTTGACCCCTTCCCCCCATACAATAAATAATGAAGGGTTGACCCCTTCCCCCCATACAATAAATAATGCAGAGTTAACCCTTCGCCCCCATACACTAAATAATAGAGTTGACCCCTTCCCCCAGTACACTATATAATGCAGTGTGGACCCCTTCCCCCCCATACAATAAATAATGCAGGGCTGACCCCTTCCCCCCATACAATAAATAATGCAGAGTTGACCCCTTCCCCCCCATACACTAAATAATAGTGTTGACCCCTTCCCCCAAAACACTAAATAATGCAGAGTTGACCCCTTCCCCCATACACTAAATAATACAGTGTTGACCCCTTCCCCCCATACACTAAATAATAGTGTTGACCCCTTCCCCCAAAACACTAAATAATGCAGAGTTGATCCCTTCCCCCCACACAATAAATAATAGAGTTGATCCCTTCCCCCTACACTAAATTATAGTGTTGACCCCTTCCACCCATACACTAAATAATGCAGAGTTGACCCCTTCCCTCCATACACTAAATAATAGAGTTGTCCCCTTCCACCCATACACTAAATAATAGAGTTGACCCCTTCCCCCAACACTAAATAATAGTGTTGACCCCTTCCACCCATACACGAAATAATGCAGAGTTGATCCCTTCCCCCCATACACTAAATAATGCAGGTTTGACCCCTTCCCCCAAACAATAAATAATGTAGTTAACCCTTCCCCCCCATACACCAAATAATAGTGTTGACCCCTTCCACCCATACACGAAATAATGCAGAGTTGATCCCTTCCCCCCATACACTAAATAATGCAGGTTTGACCCCTTCCCCCAAACAATAAATAATGTAGTTAACCCTTCCCCCCCATACACTAAATAATAGTGTTGACCCCTTCCACCCATACACGAAATAATGCAGAGTTGATCCCTTCCCCCCATACACTAAATAATGCAGGTTTGACCCCTTCCCCCCATACAATAAATAATGCAGAGTTAACCCTTCGCCCCCATACACCAAATAATAGTGTTGACCCCTTCCCCCAATACACTAAATAATGCAGTGTGGACCCCTTCCCCCCATACAATAAATAATGCAGGGATGACCCCTTCCCCCCATACAATAAATAATGCAGGGCTGACCCCTTCCCCCAATACAATAAATAATGCAGAGTTGACCCCTTCCCCCCCATACACTAAATAATAGTGTTGACCCCTTCCCCCAGAACACTAAATAATGCAAAAAAGAACAAAGAAAATTACAGCACAGGAACAGGCCCTTCGGCCCTCCAAGCCTGCGCCGATCCAGATCCTCTCTCTAAACATGTCGCCTATTTTCTAAGGGTCTGTATCTCTTTGCTTCCTGCCCATTCATGTATCTGTCTAGATACATCTTAAAAGACGCTATCATGCCCGCGTCTACCACCTCCGCTGGCAACGGGTTCCAGGCAGCCACCACCCTCTGCGTAAAGAACTTTCCACGCATATCCCCCCTAAACTTTTCCCCTCTCACTTTGAACTCGTGACCCCTAGTAATTGAATCCCCCACTCTGGGAAAAAGCTTCTTGCTATCCACCCTGTCTATACCTCTCATGATTTTGTACACCTCAATCAGGTCCCCCCTCAACCTCCGTCTTTCTAATGAAAATAATCCTAATCTACTCAACCTCTCTTCATAGCTAGCGCCCTCCGTACCAAGCAACATCCTGGTGAACCTCCTCTGCACCCTCTCCAAAGCATCTACATCCTTTTGGTAATGTGGCGACCAGAACTGCACGCAGTATTCCAAATGTGGCCGAACATAACCTGCCAACCCTTGTACTCAATACCCCATCCGATGAAGGAAAGCATGCCGTATGCCTTCTTGACCACACTAAATAATGATGTGTGGACCCCTTCCCCCCATACAATAAATAATGCAGGGTTGAACCCTTCCCCCCCCCAGACAATAAAAAATGCAGAGTTGACCCCTTTCCCCCCATACACTAAATAATAGTGCTGACCCCTTCCCCCAATACACTAAATAATGCAGAGTTGACCCCTTCCCCCATACACTAAATAATGCAGTGTTGACCCCTTCCCCCCATACACTTAATAATAGGGTTGACACCTTCCCCCATACACTAAATAATGCAGAGTTGATCCCTTCCCCCCCATACACTAAATAATGCAGGGTTGACACCTTCCCCCATACAATAAATAATGCAGAGTTGATCCCTTCCCCCCCATACAATAAATAATGCAGAGTTGACCCTTTCCCCCATACACTAAATAATGTAGGGTTGACACGTTCCCCCCATACACTTAATAATAGAGTTGACACCTTCCCCCATACACTAAATAATGCAGAGTTGACCCCTTCCCCCATACACTAAATAGTGCAGAGTAGACCCCTTCCCCCAGGCACTAAATAATGCAGAGTTGACCCCTTCCCCCAATACTTAAATAATGCAGAGTTGACCCCTTCCCCCATACACTAAATAATGCAGGGTTGACCTCTTCCCCCCATACACTTAATAATAGAGTTGACCCCTTCCCCCATACACTAAATAATGCAGAGTTGACCCCTTCCCCCATACACTAAATAGTGCAGAGTAGACCCCTTCCCCTATGCACTAAACAATGCAGAGTTGACCCCTTCCTCCCATTCACTAAATAATGCAGAGTTGAACCCTTCCCCCGTTCACTAAATAATGCAGAGTTGACTCTATCCGCCCATGCACTAAATAATGCAGTGTTGACCCCTTCCCCCCATACACTAAATAATACAGTTTAACCCTTCCCCCATAAAATAAATTATGCAGAGTAGACTCCATCCCCCCATGCACTAAATAATGCAGAGTTGATCCCTTGCCGTCATACATTAAATAATAGAGTTTAACCCTTCCCCCCATACACCAAACAATGCAGAGTTGACCACTTCCCCCCATACACTAAATAATGCAGAGTTGATCCCTTCCCCCATACACTAGATAATAGAGTTTAGCCCTTGCCCCCATACACGAAGTAACGCAATGTTTACCCCTTTTCCCCATACACTAAATAATGCAGAGTTGACCCCTTCCCCGCATACTCTAAATAATGCAGTTGACCCGTTCCTCCATACACGAGATAATAGAGTTGAGCCCTTCCCCCCATTCACTAAGTAATGCAATGTTTACCCCTTCCCCCCATACAGTAAATAAGGCAGAGTTGACCCTTTCCCCCCATACACTAAGTAATGCAGAGTTGACCCCTTCCACCCATACACTGAATAATGCAGAGTTGACCCCTTCCCCCATACACTAGATAATAGGTTGTCTACCAATATCCATTATAAGCCCACTGACTCCCACAGCTACCTCGACTACACTTCTTCACACCCTACCTCCTGTAAGGACTCCATTCCATTCTCCCAGTTTCTCCGTCTCCGACGCATCTGCTCTGATGATGCTACCTTCCATGACGGTGCTTCTGATATGACCTTTTTCCTCAACCGAGGATTTCCCCCCACTGTGGTTGACAGGGCCCTCAACCGTGTCCGACCCATTCCCCGCACCTCTACCCTCACCCCTTCCCCTCCCTCCCAGAACCGTGACAGGGTTCCCCTTGTCCTCACTTTTCATCCCACCAGCCTCCATATCCAAAGGATCATCCTCCGCCATTTTCGCCACCTCCAGCGTGATGCCACTACCAGTCGCATCTTCCCCTCCCTTCCCCTGTCAGCATTCCGAAGGGATCGTTCCCTCCGCGACACCCTGGTCCACTCCTCCATTACCCCCACCACCTCGTCCCCGTCCCAGGGCACCTTCCCTTGCAATCGCAGGAGGTGTAATACCTGCCCATTTACCTCCTCTCTCCTCACTATCCCAGGCCCCAAACACTCCTTTCAGGTGAAGCAGCGATTTACTTGTACTTCTTTCAATGTAGTATACTGTATTCGCTGCTCACAGTGTGGTCTCCTCTACATTGGGGAGACCAAGCGCAGACTGGGTGACCGCTTTGCAGAACATCTCCGCTCAGTCCGCAAGCAGGACCCTGAGCTTCCGGTTGCTTGCCATTTCAACACTCCCCCCTGCTCTCATGCTCACATCTCTGTCCTGGGATTGCTGCAGTGTTCCAGTGAACATCAACGCAAGCTCGAGGAACAGCATCTCATCTACCGATTAGGCACACTACAGCCTGCCGGACTGAACATTGAGTTCAATAATTTCAGAGCATGACAGCCCCCCACTTTACTTTCATTTTTAGTCATTTTTAGTTATTTTTTCTTCCCTTTTTTTTTGCATTCCTTTTTACATTTTTTACAATCTTTTTTTGCATTTATTTCATTTCATCTTAGTTTGTTCAGTTTGCTTACCCACTGTTTTTTTCAGGTTGTTTTTCTTCAGGTTTGCACTTGCTGCTGTTCAATATTCAGTATATTCACACCTAATCTGTACTAATGCTTTGTCTTTCAACACACTATTAACATATTGTTTGCCTTTGCTCCGTGACCTTTTGGTCAGCTATGTGGCCTGGTCTAATCTGCACCTTCTCCTTTGTTATCTCTTGCCCAACCCCCACCTCACTTGTTTATAATCTGTGACTTTTCTAATATTTGTCAGTTCCGAAGAAGGGTCACTGACCCGAAACGTTAACTCTGCTTCTCTTTCCACAGATGCTGCCAGACCTGCTGAGTGAATCCAGCATTTCTTGTTTTTGTTTCAGATTTCCAGCATCCGCAGTATTTTGCTTTTATTACACTAGATAATAGAGTTGAACCATTCCTCCATACATTAAGTAATGCAGTGTTTACCCCTTTCCCCCATAAACTAATTAATGCAGAATTGACCCCTTCCCCCCATACACTAAATAATGCAGAGTTGACCCCTTCCCCCCCATACACTAAATAATAGAGTTGTCCCCATCCACCCATGCACTAGATAACGCAGAGTTGCTCCCTTCCCCCTCTACACTAAATAATTCAGGGTTGACCCCTTCCCCCCATACAATAAATAATGCAGGGTTGACCCCTTCCCCCATACAATAAATAATGCAGAGTTAACCCTTCCCCCCATACACCAAATAATAGAGTTGTCCCCTTCCACCATACACTAAATAATGCAGATTTGACCCCTTCTTCCATTCACTAAATAATGCAGAGTTGACCCCTTCCCACATGCACTAAATAGTGCAGATTTTACCCCTTCCTCCCATTCACTAAATAATGCAGAGTTGACCTCTTCCCCCGTTCACTAAATAATGCAGAGTTGACCCCTTCCCCCCATACACTAAATAATGCAGAGATGACCCCGTCACCCCGTACACTAAGTAAAGCAGAGTTGACCCCTTGCCCCCATATACCAGCTAATGCACAGTTGACTCCTTCCCCCCATAAACTAAAAAATGCAGAGTTGAACCCTTCCCCCCATCGACTAAATAATGCAGAGTTGACTCCTTCCCCCATACACTAATTAATGCAGAGTTGACCCCTTCCCCCCATGTACTCAATCATAGAGTTGACGACTTCCCCCATACACTAAATATTGCAGAGTTGGCCCCTTCCTCCCATACACTAGATAATAGAGTTGAGCCTTTCCCCCCATACACTAAATAATGCAGTTGACCATTTCTCCCCATACACTAAATAATAGAGTTGACCCCTTCCCCCAACACTAAATAATGCAGTGTTGACCCCTTCCCCCCATACACTAAATAATGCAGTTATCCCCTTCCCCCCTACACTAAATAATGCAGAGTTATCCCCTTCCCCCCAACACTAAATAATGCAGTGTTGACCCCCTCCCCCCATACACTAAATAATAGAGTTGACCCCTTCCCCCATACACTAAATAATGCAGAGTTGACTCCATCCCCCATGCACTAAATAATGCAGACATGACCCCTTCCCCCCATACACTCGATAATAGAGTTGACCTCTTCCCCCATACACTAAATAATGCAGAGTTGACTCCATCCCCCCATGCACTAAATAATGCAGAGTTGACCCCTTCCCCCCCATATACTAAATAATAGAGTTTACCCCTTCCCCCCATACACCAAACAATGCAGAGTTGACCACTTCCCCCCATACACTGAATAATGCAGAGTTGACCCCTTCCTCCCACTCACTACATAATAGAGTTGACCCCTTCCCCCATACACTAGATAATAGAGTTGAGCCCATCCCCCATACATTAAGTAATGCAGTGTTTACCCCTTTCCCCCATAAACTAATTAATGCAGAATTGACCCCTTCCCCCCATTCACTATATAATGCAGAGTTGACCCCTTCCCCCCCATACACTAAATAATAGAGTTTACCCCTTCCCCCCACACACCAAACAATGCAGAGTTGACCACTTCCCCCCATACACTAAATAATGCAGAGTTGACCCCTTCCCCCATACACTGGATAATAGAGTTTAGGCCTTGCCCCCATACACTAAGTAATGCAATGTTTACCCCTTCCCCCATCCAGTAAATAAGGCAGCGTTAACCTTTTCCCCCATACACTAAATAATGCAGAGTTGCCCCTTCCCCCCATACACTAAATAATGCAGAGTTGACCCCTTCCCCCCATACACTGAATAATGCAGAGTTGACCCCTTCCTCCCACTCACTAAATAACAGAGTTGACCCCTTCCCCCATACACTAGATAATAGAGTTGAGCCCATCCCCCATACATTAAGTAATGCAGTGTTTACCCCTTTCCCCCATAAACTAATTAATGCAGAATTGACGCCTTCCCCCCATTCACTATATAATGCAGAGTTGACCCCTTCCCCCATACACTAAATAATGCAGAGCTGACCCCTTCCCCCCATACACTAAATAATAGAGTTGACCCGTTCCCCCAATACACTAAATAATGTTGGGTTATCCCCTTCCCCCATACACTAAATAATGCGGAGTTGACCCCTTCCCCCATACACCAAAAATGGAGTTTAGCCATTCCTCCCAGACACTAAATAATGCACAGTTGACCCCTTCCCCCATACACTAAATAATGCAGATTTGCCTCGTTACCCCCATACACTAAATAATGCAGAGTTGACCCCTTCCCCCAATACTTAAATAATGACGAGTTGACCCCTTCCCCCCATACACTTAATAATAGAGTTGACCCCTTCCCTCATACACTAAATAATGCAGAGTTGACCCCTTCCCCCATACACTAAATAGTGCAGAGTTGACCCCTTCCCCCATGCACTAAACAATGCAGAGTTGACCCCTTCCTCCCATTCACTAAATAATGCAGAGTAGAACCCTTCCCCCGTTCACTAAATAATGCAGTGTTGACCCCTTCCCCCCATACACTAAATAATACAGTTTAACCCTTCCCCCCATACACCATACAATGCAGAGTTGACCACTTCCCCCCATACACTAAATAATGCAGAGTTGACCCCTTCCCCCATACACTAGATAATAGAGTTTAGACCTTGCCCCCATACACTAAGTAATGCAATGTTTACCCCTTCCCCCATCCAGTAAATAAGGCAGCGTTAACCTTTTCCCCCATACACTAAATAATGCAGAGTTGCCCCTTCCCCCCATACACTAAATAATGCAGAGTTGACCCCTTCCCCCCATACACTGAATAATGCAGAGTTGACCCCTTCCTCCCACTCACTAAATAATAGAGTTGACCCCTTCCCCCATACACTAGATAATAGAGTTGAGCCCATCCCCCATACATTAAGTAATGCAGTGTTTACCCCTTTCCCCCATAAACTAATTAATGCAGAATTGACGCCTTCCCCCCATTCACTATATAATGCAGAGTTGACCCCTTCCCCCATACACTAAATAATGCAGAGCTGACCCCTTCCCCCCATACACTAAATAATAGAGTTGACCCATTCCCCCAATACACTAAATAATGTTGGGTTATCCCCTTCCCCCATACACTAAATAATGCGGAGTTGACCCCTTCCCCCATACACCAAAAATGGAGTTTAGCCCTTCCTCCCATACACTAAATAATGCACAGTTGACCCCTTCCCCCATACACTAAATAATGCAGAGTTGACACCGTTCCAACCCCATATCCACAAAATATTGCAGAGTTGCCCCTCCTTCCTTATCCTTACACACTGCAGAGTTGCCCTTCTCCCCTTATCCTTACACACAATGCAGAGATGTCCCTCCTCCCTTATCCTTACACACAATGCAGAGATGTCCCTCCTCCCTTATCCTTCCACACAATGCAGAGTTGTCCCTCCTCCCTTAACCTTACACAGAATGCAGAGTTGACCCTTTCACCCCTCATCTGTACTCCTAATGCAGAGGTGACCCCTACCCCCCTCATCTATACTCAGAACGCAGTTGACCCCTTCACCCCCATCTATGCGCAGAATGCAGAGTTGACCCTTTTTCCTCTGCCACCCCCTCTCCCATCTATACTCAAAATGCAGCAAAGACCTCTTCCACACCCATCCCATCTACCCTCAAAATGCAGCGGTGATCCCTTCTCCTTCTCCATGGTGCCAGCTTCTCCTGGACAGGAAAGTGAAGGCACGTGAGTGCCAAGTCATTCTGAAGATCAGGAACGAATGGGAAAATCGTGGCAGACAATATGGTAATGTATGCATAGAGGTATTTTAAATATTCTAACTAGGGTCCTGTCGCAGAGTGGCGGAGGAGCTGCAACTGAGTTTCCCTGCCACCGGGGGGATTGAGCCTGGCAATCCCAGCATCCGATTCCGTGGCGGCCGCTGTCGCTCCAAGTCTCCTTCTCCATCCCCAACCGGTCCCCCCTACCCCCGCCACGAACCCGAACAAAATCCAGCCCATTAATAAAGATTTTAAATAGCTAAGGCCCAAGTAGTGATCCTTGCTGTACCCCTTGCTAATTACAGCCTGCCAATCTGAAAATACAACAACAGCAATGACTTATATTTATATAACACCTTTAGTATTATCAAATGTCCCAAGGTGCTTCACAGCAGCAATGTAAAACAAACTGAACCACAAATAGAGATACTGGCCAGGATCCTTTGTTAGCGATGGAAATCTAGATGTCCAGAAAAAGTGACACCGAGAATCTCACGTTGCCTCTTCGCTAAAATTAATTCCAATCGAGCACTTAAATGGACAGTGGCAGGTCTTCCACAGGATGAAGGACCCCAAAGCAGAAGTCACGCTCTCAGTGAGCTGCCAGCCAATCAGAGGCCAGCATCTCTTCCACTGAGCAGCACCACCACGGAGGTGGTGGCAGCTGCCGGTGGAGCAACTACCTGAGGCCCAGGAGCAGTGCTGGAGCCAGGCCACAGGTAGATAAGGATAGGAGGGGTCCCACGGTGTTGGGGTCGCGGGAGAGGAGGCTGTAGGGGTTTTGCTAGCAAGGGCAGTGGGGTAGCTCTCAGCCAGCCCTCCCCCCTCCCGATGCTGGTTCCATCGTTCAGGCACTAAGTGCCTTTTAATGAGGGAGATCCCCCCACCCCCCAACAGATCTGGGAAGCAGCCTGCATGGTTTCTCGTGCTGTGCTTTTTGTGCGGCGACAGGGCCGCCCGCCAAACAGTTAATTGCAGTGGCAGCAGGATGAGGCCCCTTTGTGGGAGGTGGTGGCATAGTGGCAATGTCACTGGACTAGTAATCCAGAGGCCAAGGCTAATGCCCTGGGGATATGGGTTCAAATCCCACCATGGCAGATGGTGAAATTTGAATTCAATTAATAAATCTGTAATTAAAAAGCTAGTCTAATGGTGGCCATGAAATCATTGTTGATAGTTATAAAAATGCACCTGATTCTCTAATGTCCTTTAGGGAAGAAAATCTGCGTCCTTACCTGGTCTGGCCTACATGTGACTCCAGACCCACAGCAATGTGGTTGATTCTTAAATGCCCTCTGAAATGGCCTAGCGAGCCACTCATTGGGGATTAATTGCCCAGTTATGGGCCTCAATTGGTGGCGGGGCGGGGAAGACCGTTCAGGCTAAATTTTGGGGCGGAGGTGAGGAGGTGCTGGGAACCACCACCCCCCCTCCACCCCGACCCAACTCAGCCACCATTCCAAAAACTTGGTCAAAGAGCTAAGTTCTAAGGAGTATCTTAAAGGAAAAAAGTGAGGTGGAGAGACAGAGAAGTGTGGGGAGAGTATTCCAGAGCCTGGGCCTAGGCAACTGAAGGCACGACCACAATGGTGGAGCGAATAAAATCTGGGATGCACAAGGCCCAGAATTAGAGGAGCGCAAATACCTTGGAGGTTTGTAGGGCTGGAGGATATTCCAAAAATACTGAGGGATGAGGCCATGGAAGGATTTGAAAACAAGTACGAGTATTTTCAAGTCAAGATGTTGCTTGACTAGGAGCCAAGGTAGGTCAGCAAGCACAGGGGTAATAGGGGAGCAGGAATTGGGGCAAGTTCAGACATGGGCAGTAGAGCCTTGCATGATCTCAGGTTTACAAAGAGTAGAATTTGGCAGACCAGCCAGAAGTGCATTGGAAAAGTCAAATCTAGAGGTAAAGAGGGTTTCAGCAGCAGATGAGCTGAGGCAGGGGAAAAGTTGGGTGATGTTAGGGAGGTGGAAATAGATGGTCTTAGTTATGGCACGAATATGAGGTCGGATGCTTATCTCGGGGTCAAATGGGACACCAAGATTGCGGACAGACTGGCTTAATCTCAGACTGTTGCCAGGGAGAGGGATGGAATAAAAATGTCCCATTTATTCCTACTCTCTGTTTTCTGTTATTAACTAATGCTAATATATTACCCCAATCCCATGGGTCCTAATTTTTTGTAATAACCTCTTGGGTGGCACCCTATCAAATGCTTTGAGAAAATTCAACGACACTACATTCACTGGTTCCCTCTTTTCCATCTTATTAGTTACATCCTCAAACAACACTATCAGATTTGCCAAACACAATTTCCCTTTCATAAATGAAAACAAAAAGTGCTGTAAATACTCAGCAGGTCTGGCAGCATCTGTGGAGAGAGAAGCAGATTTAATGAAGAAAAGTTGAAATTTATTAAACTTGAACTGAAACTCTAATTCGGTTGATGCCTACAGATACACGACGCGCCCACGCTAGCATGCATACACAATACATACATGCAGATAGAGACAGAAAAGAGCAGAAGAAAAATAAAATGGAAAAGTTTGATGCAATATCGGAAGAGTTTATGTTACGGTTCTTCGAGCTCACTATAGAGTCCTTGTTTGTAGGTAGATCTTGCTTTTTGTTGGGGCCCAGTATTCTTCTTAAACCTTGTTCGCTGTAGGAGACTTTTCTCTCTTTTGGGGCTCATGTGTCTTCAGTGGATTCAGAGGCTTGTGAGAAAGAGATGGGAGCAGACAGGAGAGATCTTCTCAGTCCAGGAGCAAACAGACACTCTCAATTCAAACTGTTTGTACAATTCAGAAAAACCCAGGTTGCCAAGCAGGTTAGTCATGTGACTAATTGATCTGACCACGTCTTGGCTCTGTGGATTGTATCACCTTAGCAGTCTCTGGAATGCTCTTCTTATACACAATACCTGGTGATCAAGGTCCATTGTGTCAGGGAATGGTCCTTTGCCCTTCCAAGCACTGTCTGTTACTATGCAAATATCTTTCCCAGCCATGGCTGATCAGTTTAACAAGTCCTTTCTTCTCTCCAGTAACAGCTTAAAAATCAATGTTCATGACAAAATTAATATGCCTCATTCTTGGCAGGTGGGCGCCTAGCATGACACGATGATATCTAACTGGCCTTCCTTTTCTCTCTTCCTCCTTTCTTAAGTAGTGGTGTTATGTTTGATATCCTTGGGGACTGTTCTAGAATCAAAGGAATTCTGGAAGATCAAATCTAGTGCATCCATTATCTCTGCAGTCCTGATGAGAGGACATCGACCTGACACATTAACTCGGTTTCTCTCTACACAGATGCTGCCAGACCTGCTGAGTATTTCCAGCATTTTCCGTATGTATTTCAATTACTTGAAGGTTACAAGAGACAGCCATCTCTAATCTGGTTCCCCAGGGCTGTAGGCATCCATGGAGGAAGTGCAGACAATCTTTATGGCACTGATCACTCTTCATTAGCTTGCTGCTACGAAATACTGCATTGTATTGCTGTGAAGTCATTCATCAGGTACTACTCATTCACAGAGTATGGTCCACAGCATCATCCTCATAAACTGCAATATGTTTGGTAGGTTGACTGTTGACAGGGTTATACAATCTTGCATACAATCTTGAGAGTTGAAGCCTTGGCATGCCTTAAGAAGGACAGAAGAAAGAACTTGCATTTATATAGTGCCTTTCACACTTCAGGAGGTCCCAAAGTGCTTTACAGCCAATGAAGTACCTCTGAAGTGTAGTTACTGCTGTAATGTAGGAAATACAGCAGTCAATTTGCACACAACATGAACAGCAATGTGATAATGAGCAGATAATCTGTTTTTGGGATGTTGATTGAGGGATAAATATTGACCAGGACACTGGCGAGAATTCCCCTGCTCTTCTTCAAAATAGTGCCTTGGAATCTTTAACATCCATCTGACAGCATGGTCCAAAGATATTTGCACCCCTGTGTGTAGACGCATGTGTGTGAGTACCAATGAGTGAGTACAGAGTATCCCCAGTGCAACTAAGCCTGGCTGGCATCTCACTGCTGCTCATGTCTCTCTAGAAAGCTCACATATATGGGCATTTCCTTTGGAATTTAATTCATGGCACTAATGGAGCTATAGGAAAACAAATACAGTAAAGCAGTTAACATAAAAAATAAGAAAATGCCCCCAAAATACACTTGAAATAAAGGAGCTTGAAGACCAGAAATTACACTGCAGGCCATCCAGTCCCGTAAACTACTATGCCTCAGTTGCCCACTCCTTCAAATATCTGTGCAATGCTCCCTTAAATTTTCACACTGTCTCCAACACCTCCCTGTGCACTCTGCTAAATGAATCTTCTTACTATCCCCTTTAAATTAACTTCTGCCTGCCACTAATCCCTAACAGCCATAGACACATGTTTTAAACGAGCACTATTTACTCTTGGAGTCTCATATGTTTGAATGTCAGAAAATATTGGCAGGATGAAATTACATCACTTTACCCTCATTTTAAAATTTTATATAAACTATTTCCGATGGGAGCTTGCTGCCTCCTTTTCAAATGTCAGTGAAAATTTCTGTTGTCCGTAAATGGGCCGGAGACCTGGCATAATAAGGTCTTTGCTTCTTTTAGTGATCTGTCATGTCCCAGGCTCATTTATCACTGGGGAATGAAGGTGGTGCGAGTGTAAACATTAGTTTCATGCCAGAAATTTGATAGGTGATTGCCAGATCACGGGCACTGCATAGCAGAGTTCTCTGTGAGTATCAAACACAGACAAGAATAAAACTCCATTCTTGTCTCCAGGGTGACTAAATTTGTGGTAATTTTGGTTGCTTTGTAAGATTTAGTTTCATTAACTGCCTCGTTATTGTTTTATGAATGCTGCCATGAAATACATCTTGCATCTGGTATCTTCATGGTATTGTGATCATGGGGCTGTGCCGTTTTTCTTGGTTGGACCCTGTATCGTCAAAACTCAATTAATCACTGTTAGACCCAACTGAGGATACTCTCATCAGATATGCAGTTAGTGCCAAAGGAGTGTTCTTGATGATAGTTTGAGCCCAGTAACAACTGGATAGAAAGTTGCAAATAATTCTGAAGTGGGCTAATCATTCAAACCATGCTGAAACTATGATTGAATATTTATGATTCTATCTGTACTGGTAATTGAAAATAGGGGACTGGATTACAGTGCTCAGTCTGTGCTTTTGACTTTTAAATAGACAGCTGTACCTCAATATCACCATATCATACAGGTATCTATAATTATTAAATAGAACAAAGAGTGGAGTGTAATTGGTACCAACAATGGGATTTTTTGAAGCAGGGAATGGAAAATAAATATGTGGAATCTTAAATATGACAGGCAAAAAGAGCCTACAGGGATCAGGACTATTAATACAGCAGCCAACTCAGACAGATTGACTCGCCAATATTCCTGACAGAATCTTTTGCACATGAAGAATGGCACCAGAAGAGCGATGAATTTATTCATTAGTTTAAACTGGATGCTGAAATTGGTTTCTAGGACTACATACTAAACATAGGTTTCTGGAACTCACACATAACAACATAACTGTATAACAATACATGGCTCTGATTGAAGGGATGTCAACGCGATAAAGTATGTTCTGCTTGTAATCTTAAAAGCACCATTGTGGAAAAGCCTCCCAGAGACTAATGTCTACCCTGTCCCCAGCATTTCACATCCCTGAATCACTTGCCCCAACAGTAGCATACAGCAGCACAGATATATCTGAGGGTCTCAGTTACTGAGTTGCAGAGGAATGCACATGAATCAGATTGCATGAGGAGGAATAAGAAGAGGTGGCAGTAGTGGAGTTGGCCAAAGAACCAGTTTGAGTCCTACTTCAGCTACTGAGCCCAGGCCTGGGGAGCCATTGAGGCCTGCCTTCAAGAGAAGCTTGCTATCTGGACACCAGTGTATCATGCAGTCATTTTATAGAGTTCCAAGTAAAGAAAGAACTTGCATTAATATAGCACCTGCCATGTCCTCAAGACAGCCCAAAGAGTTGCACAGCAATGAAGTACCTGTTTGTTAAGCAGGAAAACATGGCAGCCAATTTGTGCACAGCAAGGTCTTACAAACAGCAATGAAAAATTACAATTGAACTGTTTTAGTGGTATTAGTCAAGGGATAAATATCACCCAGGGCACTGGCAGCATTATGCTGCTCTTCTTTGAATAGTGCCATACGATCTTTCACATCCACCTGGGGTGGGGAACCAGATGGGGCTTCAGTTTAATATTTTACCTACACAGTGCAGCACTCCCTCAGTACTGCACTGAAGTTTCAGACTAGATTATCTGCTCAAATCTCTGGAGTGGGACTTGAACTCACAACCTTCTGACTTAGTGGCAAGTATGCAACTACTGAGCAAAGGCTGACATATACACTATAAGAACACTGATAATGATCCTTGATAAACATTGTAAGGGATGTTAATTAAAGGGCACCAAATTAATCCTTAAATTCTTGAGTCACTCAGAAATGTACTATTCCCATCTCCCCTACACCCCACCTCCCCTCTAGGGAAGGACTCAAAATATTGAATTTGGCCTGCCTGAACCATCTTATCAGCCAGTTTAGTTTGAATGCTTACGTTAACAATCTCCGATTGGAGCACTTATAAACTACCGCAGGAATATTAACCTCCTTGTGAGTCATTAAAAATGATGTTGGACCACAAAAGCATAAATAACACTTCGGATAATACAATTAGTAGCATCTTAATGTTGAACAGCAAAAGTATACAAGATATTGAATATTAGTAGCTGACAGAATTAACATCTCAGATTACAAAGGCAGCTCCAGTGCATCATTAACTCAGCTTTAGTTGCCTCTACTTAAAAGTTGATATTGAGCTCAATATCCAAGAATGACAGAGTCAGCAAGGTCAGACTATATAAGTGAACAAACGTGAATAAGCAGTCTATTGGATACATTATCAACATCTAGCTGATAAGCTCTCTGCTTTAGCAAATCTTAAAGAACAAAGAACAGTACAGCACAGGAACAGGCCATTCGGCCCTCCAAGCCTGCACCGATCTTGATGCCTCCCTTCTGCACTTCCGGGGATCGTATCCCTCTATTCCTATCCTATTCATGTATTTGTCAAGATGCCTCTTAAATGTCATTATCATACCTGCTTCCACCATCTCCCCCGACAGCAAGTTCCAGGCACTCACCACCCTCTGTGTAAAGAACTTGCCTCGCACATCCCCTCTAAACTTTGCCCTCTCACCTTAAACCTATGCCCCCTAGTAACTGACTCTTCCACCCTGGGAAAAAGCTTCTGACTATCCACTCTGTCCATGCCGCTTTGTAAACCTCCATCATGTCACCCCTCCACCTCCGTCGTTCCAGTGAAAGCAATCCGAGTTTATCCAACCTCTCCTCATAGCTAATGCCCTCCAGACCAGGCAACATCCCGGTAAACCTCCTCTGTACCCTCTCCAAAGCCTCCATGTCCTTCTGGTAGTGTGGCGACCAGAATTGCACGCAATATTCTAAGTGTGGCCTAACTAAAGTTCTGTACAGCTGCAGCATGACTTGCCTATTTTTATACTCTATGCCCCGACCGATGAAGGCAAGCATGCCGTATGCCTTCTTGACTACCTTATCCACCTGCGTTGCCACTTTCAGTGACCTGTGGACCTGTACGCCCAGATCTCTCTGCCTGTCAATACTCCTAAGGGTTCTGCCATTTACTGTATACTTCCCACCTGCATTAGATCTTCCAAAATGCATGACCTCACATTTGTCCGGATTAAACTCCATCTGCCATTTCTCCGCCCAAGTCTCCAACCGATCTATATCCTGCTGTATCCTCTGACAATCCTCATCACTATCCGCAACTCCACCAACCTTTGTGTCGTCCGCAAACTTACTAATCAGACCAGCTACATTTTCCTCCAAATCATTTATATATACTACAAACAGCAAAGGTCCCAGCACTGATACCTGCGGAACACCACGAGTCACATCCCTCCAGTCAGAAAAGCACCCTTCCACTGCTACCCTCTGTCTTCTATGACAGAGCCAGTTCTGTATCCATCTTACCAGCTCACCTCTGATCCCGTGTGACTTCACCTTTTGTACCAGTCTGCCATGAGGGACCTTGTCAAAGGCTTTACTGAAGTCCATATAGATAACATCCACTGCCCTTCCTTCATCAATCATCTTTGTCACTTACTCAAACAAACTCAATCAAATTAGTGAGACACGACCTCCCCTTCACAAAACCATGCTGCCTCTCGCTAATAAGTTTGTTTGTTTCCAAATAGGATTAAATCCTGTCCCGAAGAATCCTCTCTAATAATTTCCCGACCACTGCTGTAAGGCTCACTGGCCTATAATTTCCTGTATTATCCTTGCTACCCTTCTTAAACAAAAGAACAACATTGGCTATTCTCCAGTCCTCTGGGACCTCACCTGTAGCCAATGAGGATGCAAAAATTTCTGTCAAGGCCCCAGCAATTTCCTCCCTTGCCTCCCTTAGAATTCTAGGGTAGATCCCATCAGGCCCTGTGGACTTATCTACCTAAATGCTTTGCAAGACACCCAACACCTCCTCCTTTTTGAGAATGAGATGACTGAGACAATCTACACTCCCTTCCCTAGGCTCATCATCCACCAAGTCCTTCTCTTTGGTGAATACTGATGCAAAGTACTCATTTAGTACCTCGCCCATTTCCTCTGGCTCCACGCATAGATTCCCTTCTCTGTCCTTGAGCGGGCCAACCCTTTCCCTAGTTCCCCTCTTGCTCTTTATATATGTATAAAAAACCTTGGGATTATCCTTAATCCTGTTTGCCAATGCCTTTTCATGACCCCTTTTAGCCCTCCTGACTCCTTGCTTAAGTTCCTTTCTACTGTCTACTTGTAGGACCTTAGGCAATCTTGACCTTTAAATCAGTGCAGTAGAGTTGGTCATCTCACCTCTCTCTGGGACTCTTGGGTTAGTTTCCAGATATCAGTGCAATGAATCTCAGTCTGGCTTTGCAGTGTTCCATCTTCCAATGTGTATTTCCTCAATGTAACTAACTTTGCTTAAGCACTCAAATGAAGATCTTACATACAGTCATTTGCCCACTTCTATTGGTTCTTAAGGTTCCTCTATTTCCTGTAAAATCTCTGACTCCCTCTCCACTTTAATCTGTCAAGAAATTACCCTCTTTCGGCCAGGTTGTTTACGTCTGTTCAACAAATATGGCCTCTCATATAGCCTCAAGAAGCCTAACTCTGGTCACTTGATTGTAAGTACCTGCTGAAGGTGAAAGATCCTTTGCTCCCACACTACTAACATGGAAGCACCCATAGTTTTCAACAACAACCCTTTCTTTTCCCCAGACATCAGCAGGCTCAGGGAAAATTCAATTTGACAATATCTCCGGGAAGTTTTCACACATTTCACCAAAAACATTGCAAGGTCTGGGGAAAAACATGTATAAGTCTCTGCAGTGATGTTCGGCCTAACAAACTGCAGAACATTGGTGCGAGATTCATTTCTCCAAAGCCAATCCCAGCCCATGAGAGAGGTCATAAGCCCAGATACAGTGGGGAGATGTTGAGGCTTCCTGTCCAGTGGAAATAGAATGGTATCACAAAAAAAAATCACAAGAAAGTATTTACTGTCCCATTCCTGCAGTCACTGTGGCTATGAGCATTTTGCTGAGGTTCTACGAATAGGACCATCTCCATCTCCATCCCCCCTCCAGCTGTTATACGTCTGTGGGGTCTGAGGATAGTTATTGCTCTGATGTCCGAGGGAACCTACGGCACACAGTCTGTCTGTTCAGAACAAATGCTAAAATATTTTCCACTATCCATGGGGGAGGCGGTGGCGTAGTGGTAATGTCACTAGACTAGTCACCCAGAACCCCAGGCTAATGCTCTGGGGGCATGGGTTTGAATCCCACCATGGCAAATGGTGGCATTTGAATTGAATTAATAAATCTGGAATTTAAAAAAAAAGCTGCTCTAGTGGTGAACATGAAACCATTGTCGATTGTTGTAAAAACCCATCTGGTTCATTAATGCCCTTTAGGGAAGGAAATCTGCCTTCCCTACCTGGTCGGACCTACATATGACTCCAGACTCACAACAATGTGGCTGACTCTGAAATGACCTAGCAAGCAACTCAGTTGTTTCAAACTGCTACAAAATCTAACAAAAGAAATGAAACCGGACGGATTGCCTGGCATCGACCAAGGCACTGGCAACGGCAAACCCAGCCCTGTTGACCCTGCAAAGTCCTCCTGACTAACATCTGGGGGCTTGTGCCAAAATTGGGAGAGCTGTCCTACAGACTAGTCCAGCAACAGCCTGACACAGTCATACCCACAGAATCATACCTTGCAATGTCCCAGACACCACCATCCCAGAGGTGATGGTACTGTCACAGAATCACAGAATAATACAGTGCAGAAGAGGCCCTTCGGCCCATCGAGTCTGCACCGATGCATTAGAACACATGACCTGTCTACCTAATCCCATTTGCCAGCACTTGGCCCATAGCCTTGAATGTTATGACGTGCCAAGTGCTCATCCATGTACTTTTTAAAGGATGTGAGGCAACCTGCATCTACCACCCTCCCAGGCAGGGCATTCCAGACCGTCACCACCCTCTGGGTAAAAAGGTTCTTCCTCAAGTCCCCCTTAAAACTCCCACCCCTCACCTTAAACCTGTGACTCCTCGTAACTGACCCTTCAACAAGGGGAACAGCTGCTCCCTATCCATCCTGTCCATGCCCCTCATAATCTTGTACACCTCGATCAGGTCACCCCTCAGTCTTCTCTGCTCCAGTGAAAACAACCCAAGCCTATCCAACCTCTCTTCATAGCTTAAATGTTCCATCCCAGGCAACATCCTGGTGAATTGCCTCTGCACCCCCTCCAATGCAATCACATCCTTCTTATAATGTGGTGACCAGAATTGCACACAGTACTCCAGCTGTGGCCTTACCAAAGTTCTGTACAACTCCAACATGACCTCCCTGCTTCTGTAATCTATGCCTCGATTGATAAAGGCAAGTGTCCCATATGCCTTTTTCACCACCTGCCTTCAGAGATCTATGGACAAACACGCCGAGGTCCCTTTGTTCCTCGGAACTTCCCAGTGTCAGGCCATTCATTGAATACTTCCATGTCGCCTTACTCCTTCCAAAATGTATCACCTCACACTTTTCAGGGTTAAATTCCATCTGCCACTTTTCTGCCCATTTGACCATCCCATCTATATCTTCCTGTGAAGACAAAGTCCCGTCTTCACACGGAGGGTGCCCACTGTCGTGTTGTGTGGCACTACCACCGTGCTAAATGGGATAGATTTTTAACAAATCTAGCAACTCAAAATTGGGCATCCATGAGGCGCTGTGGGCCATCAGCAGCAGCAGAATTGTACTCAACCACAATATGTAACCACATGGCCCGGCATATCCCCCACTCTACCATTACCATCAAGCCAGGAGACCAACCCTGGTTCAATCAACTGCCTGCCAGGGCCACTCAGCTCTTGACCTCATTACAGCCTTTGTTCAAACATGGACAAAAGAGCTGAACTCCAGAGATTAGGTAAAAGTGACTGCCCTTGACATCAAGGCAGCATTTGACTGAGTATGGCATCAAGGAGCCCTAGCAAAACTGGAGTCAATGGGAATCAAGGGGAAAACTCTCCACTGGTTGGAGTTATATCTAGCACAAAGGAAGATGGTTGTGGTTGTTGGAGGTTGAACATCTCAGCTCCAGAACATCACTGGAGCAGCACCAGGCATACCTAAAAATGAGGTGTCAGCCTGGTGAAGCTACAACACAGGACTGCTTGCATGCCAATAAGGGATAAGTGATCCCACAACCAACGGATCAGATCTAAGATCTGCGGTCCTATCACATCCAGTTGTGAATGTTGGTGGGCAATTAAACAACTGAAGGAGGTGGAGGCTCCACAAATATCCCCATCCTCAACGATGGGGGAGCCCAGCTCATCAGTGCAAAAGACATGGCATTTGCCTTGGTATTGCAGAGAAGGCATTTGCATCCATGTTCAGTCAGAAGTGCCAAGTGGATGATCCATCTCGGCTCCTCCTGAGGTCCCCAGCATCACCCATGCCAGTCTTCAGCCAATCCGATTCACTCCACATGATATCAAGAAATGGCTGAAGTCACTGGATAGTACAAAGGCTATGGACTCTGAAAACATTCCGGCAATAGTACTGAAGACTTGTGCTCAAGAACTAGCCGCGCCCCTAGCCAAGCTGTTCCAGTACAGCTACAACACTGGCATCTACCTGGCAATGTGGAAAATTGCCCAGGTATGGTCCCGCACACAAAATGCAGGACAAATCCAACCCAGCCAATTACCACCCTATCAGTCTACACCCGATCATCAGCAAAATGATGGAAGGGGTCGTCTCAAGCAATAATCTGCTCACTGATGCTCAGTTTAGGTTCTGCCAGGGCCACTCAAGGCAGTATTAGATCGAGTATGGCATCAAGGAGTCCTAGCAAAACTGGAGTCAATGGGAATGAGGGGGAAAAATCTCCATTCGTTGGAGTCATACCCAGTGCATAGGAAGATGGTTGTGGTTCTTGGAGATCAATCATCTCAGCACTAGGACATCACTGCAGGTGTTCCTCAGGGTAGTGCCCTAGGCCCAATCATCTTCATCATAAGATCAGAAGTGGGGATGTTTGCTGATGATTGCACAATATTCAGCACCATTTGCAACTCCTCAGATACTAAAACAGTCCATGTCCAGATGCAGAAGACTTGGACAATATCAAGGCTTGGACTATAAGTGGCAAGTAACATTGGTGCCACATAAGTGCCAGGCAATTACCATCTGAAGCAAGAGAGAATCTAACCATCTCCCTTTGATGTTCAATGGCATTACCCCACTATCAACATCCTAGGGGTCACCATTGACCAGAAACAGAACTGGATCAGCCACATAAATACTGTGGCTACAAAGGCAGATCAGAGGCTGGGAATTCTGTGGTGAGTAACTCACCTCCTGACTCCCCAATCCCTGTCCACCATCTACAAGGCACAAGTCAGGAAAGTGATGGGATACTCTTCACTTGCCTGGATGGTTGCAGCTGGATAGTCCACCATTGATGCACAGTGGCAGCAGTGCATACCATCTACAAGATGCACTGCAGCAACTCACCAAGGCTCCTTCAACAGCACCTTCCAACCCTGCAACCTCTGCCACCTAGAAGGACAAGGGCAGCAGGTGCATGGGAAGACCACAACCTGCAATTTCCCTTCCAAGCCATACACCATCCTGACTTGGAACTATATCGCCGTTCCTTCACTGTAGTTGGGTCAAAATCCTGGAACTCCCTTCCTAACAGCACTGTTGGTGTACCTACATCCCAAGCGGTTCAAGAAGGTAGCTCACCATCACCTTCTCAAGGGCAACTATGGATGGGCAATAAATGCGAGCTTTGCCAGCGACGCCCACTGCCCCCAAAGAGTAAAAATAAATGTCTGCCTACATTGACCCCATGTTGAACAACATGATTCATCCTGACCAGTTGGGCACAGCCCCAGGCTGCTGCATCTACGACACCATCCAGCACTCCCAGAGCGCTGGTCTGTTGCATACTATCCTTGAACTTTCACTGGAACTCTGCAAGCTTTCAGGTTCAGTGCAACTTCAAAATGGGGCTATGGCGTCTCTATGATAGCCCCTTTTCACTTCAGGAGAAGAGTCAGCAATGCTGTTTTATTAAGCTAATTGTATTCTATCTGCCTAGAGCTATTCCTGTTTCTCTTATGCAGGTGGATGTCTGGACTGGATCTGTGTGGACGGAGCAGCTGACCTTCCAGCTTACATTGACAATGTAATCCTTATGGTGAGGGATTCTGCTGGCATGCAGAGGAGACGCGAGTGTCAGCAGATATCCTCCAGAAGGATGAATCATGGATTTTACTCAGCCAGTGGCATGTGGATCCCCTGCCAGAGGAGCTCGGAGCTTTCACCCACCTGTTCTATCTATGAGACTACCTGCTTCCTGCCGAGAATGCCTGGCAAACAGACTGGATCAAACTGGAAACAAGTGTCATCACTCGTCTTGGATATTAGACAGGACTGCTCTGTATGCTTTTGTTGGTCATGCTTTAGTACTATTTGGTAATTTTGATCCATGCTCCAGAATATGTTAGTAAGGCCCAGGAAAAATGAAAACAGATTGATTTCATCTGAGACATGGGGAAGCACAGAATTTAGCCAGAGTTCTGAGTTTCCCACTTAGGAAGGGCAGTCAGGCTCTATTTGCAATCACAGCCAGGTAGCAACTTTCCATCTTCAGACCCTCCAAAATGATGTGCACTGGCAATGTTTCTGTCTGCCAGATACATAGCGTAAATGATAAGGAGCAGCTCGTCTACATCAAACAGGAGTTAAAATCTGTACCTTCTGCCTGGCCAGACCTTGTTGAAATATCCTGATGCCTGTTGGAAAGTGGAAAGCCCTGTATTTGGGGATCCTCTCCTGCACACTGCAGACTTTTGGAGTGTGTTGCATCCAATAGTAGCCTCAATTTAAGTTATTTTACTGACAACCAGGCCTGCAAACCCATTCTCAAGACAGGCCAAAATGATATTCCTCATTGTTGAACAGTTCCAGAAGTCGCTGTCTCTTTTTCACTTCCTGAGAGATCTGCTCCTTAAGTGCATCTGACAACTACATAAAACAAAATCTCAGAGATAGTAAATGAAATTAATAACCAACTATCTAATATTATGGTGGCGTGGTTGAGTGAGGAAGGTTAACCAGCTTACCTGGAAAGCTCCCAGCTCTTCTTTCAATAGTACCATGGAATCCTTAACACTTACTTGGACAGGCAATTGGGGCTTCTGTTTAATATTTCATCCTAAAAGCTTCATCTCAAAGAAAAGAGCATTCCTTCACTGGAGTAGCAGCTCAAATTATGTGCTTGAGGCCTAGAGTGGGCCTAGAATCTGCAACCTTCTGATTCAAAGGCAACCATGTTACCAATTGAGCAAAGCTATAATACAAGGTTCCCCCGCCTCGCACATTTAAGTGTCAGCTGCTTCAATATTTCAATGGGCAGTTGCCCATGATCAGACACCAAGGTGTAGCCACTGGTCATTGTGGTAGTGCACACCAGCTCACAGGATGAGTCGCCATTTTCCTCTTTTACCAGCTAGTGACTCCGAGGTGTGATAGTCGACATTTAGGACCTTCATGTCACACTTGCAAGCAGAGCTTTGGGCGCCCCACTGGTTGTCTGGCCCGGGCTACCTCACCATACAGAAGGTCCTTGGGTATGCAACCATCTTCAATCCTACAGATGTAACCGATCTGTTTGATTGGTGTCAACACACTTGGGAACTCTGCCTTTGAGAAGACTGCCACATTTGTGATTTTGTCCTGCCAGGATATACCCACAGTACACTGCAGACAACAAAGATGGAAATTATTGAGCTTCTTTTCCTGACAGCTGTAAGTCGCTCATGGTTCACAGTCATACAGCAAGGTGCTGCGAACATAAGCCTTATAAACATCAGCTTGGTCCTAAGGGTCAGCTTTGCCAGCACAGACACGATGGGCCAAGTGGCTTCTTTCTGTGCCTTAAACCTTTTACGATTCTGTGGTGGTATTCCATGCGCATTTTGTGAGTCAGCCAAAGGTGGTAGCTGCTTTTCCTATGCATGTTTCGAGCTCTGCATCAAGGGACAGATTATTTGTCACCATGGACCCAAGGTAGCAGAATTTTCTAACCACTTCCCATGGGGTGTTGTTTAGCGTGATCAGGGGTGCAGATGCAACACTTTGTCCCTTGACCACGGTTTTCTTTACACTTATAGTCAAGGAGAACAAATTACAGGCATGGGAGAGTCGTGTGAGCGACTAATGCAGCATCATCAGCATACAGGAGTTCTCTGATCAGGACGTGATGTGTTTTTGTCTTCGCTTTCAGCCTTGATAGATTGTAGAGCTTGCCTTCTGACCTAGTGTGCAAATAGACTCCTTCCATATCTGCTTTTAGACAATGTGCAAAAAAGAGTTGCTACCCAAATAATTTTCAGATGCAAAACTGAGAATGTCAGAAAACTGAGCAAAATTGGGGTTGTTTAAGGTTGTTGTAGTCGAGAACCCATTTGCTCCATTTCATAAGCGAACTGTTATAACCCAGTGAGAAAGGGGTCCAGGGTTCCCTCTCAGCCTTCACCTGGTCTTACTGTAACAGGGTTTAACTTTAAATACACTGTTTCTTAGCTCCCCCTTAGTGAATCCTTGTTCACTAACTTCCAATTGTAAGGCAAAGAAACCAGCTAAACAGGTTTTCTTAGGTTTAAAGAAAAAAGGTTGAACTTTATTAAACTTAAACTCTAATTCGGTTAATGCCTACGGATATGCGAATTGCCCACGCTAGCTTGCATATGTGATACACACATGCAGACAGAGACAGAAAAAAGCAGAAGAAATAAAGTGGAAACGTTTGAGGCAATATCTGAAGATGGTTTTGGTTACTGTTCTTTGAGATCACTGTAGAATCCTTGATTGTAGGTCAATGTTGCTTTTCTTGGGGCCCAGTATTCTTCTTAAACCTTGTTCGATGTAGGAGACTTTTCTCTCTTGTGGTTCATGCATCCTTAGTGGGTCCAGAGGCTTGTGAGAAAGAGATGGGAACAGACAGGAGAGGTCTTCTCACTCCAGGAGCAACCAGTCTTTCTCAGTTCAAACTCTTTGTACAATTCAGAAAAACCCAGGTTATCAAGCAGGTTAGTCATGTGACTAGCTAGTCTGACCATATCTGTTCGTGGATTCTCTAGTCTTAGCCAACCCTGGAATGTCTCTTCTTATAACGATACCTGGTGCTCAAAGTCCATTGTGGGTTAAATTGGAGCAGGGAATAGCCCCTTTGTCCTTCCAAGCATTGCCTATTAGTATGCAAATATTTCTTCCAGCCAAAGCTGATCTGCTTAACAAGTCATTTCCTCATTCCAGCAACAGTTCAAAATCAATGTTCATATGAAAAAATTAATATGTCTCATTCTTGGCAAGTTGGGGTCTAGCATGCCTTCTGCACTTCCTGAATTTTCTCACCTTTATCTTTCTATATTGCAACATAATATAAAATATGGCCTTGAACCACTGTTCTCCACTGTAACAAGAATGGGATATGAACATACAAATTAGGAGCAGGAGTAGGCCAGTCAGCCCTTTGAGCCTGCTCCGCCATTCAATAAATAAATGGCTGAACTGATTACTCCACATTTCCACCTACCCCCAATAACCTTCCACCCCCTTGATTTTTGATTTGATTTTGATTTAGAGATACAGTACTGAAACAGGCCCTTCGGCCCACCGAGTCTGTGCCGACCATTAACCACCCATTTATACTAATCATACACTAATCCCATATTCCTACCACATCCTCACCTGTCCCTATATTCCCCTACCACCTACCTATACTAGGGGCATTTTATAATGGCCAATTTTTACCTATCAACTTGCAAGTCTTTTGGCTGTGGGAGGAAACCGGAGCACCCGGAGGAAAACCACGCAGATACAGGGAGAACTTGCAAACTCCACACAGGCAGTACCCAGAATTGAACCCGGGTCGCTGGAGCTGTGAGGCTGCGGTGCTAACCACTGCGCCACTGTGCCGCCCCCACTGCGCCACTGTGCCGCCCTTTTGCTGGCCTTGCTTATCAATAATCTATCTACCTCTGCCTTAAAAATATTCAAAAACTCTGTTTCCACCACCTTTTGAGGAAGAGAATGCCAAAGATTCACGACCTTCTGAGAGAAAAAATTTCTCCTCATCTCTCTCTTAAATGGGTGACTCCTTATTTTTAAACAGTGACCCCTAGTTCTAGATTCTCCCACAAGAGGAAACATCCTTTCCACATCCGCCCTGTCAAGACCCCTCAGGATCTTATATGTTTCAATCAAGTCGCCTCTTACTCTTCTAAATTCCAGCGGATATAAGCCTAGCCTGTCCGATATTTCCTCGTAAGACAGCCCGCCCATTCCAGGTATTAGTCCAGTAAACCTTCTCTGTACTGCCTCCAATGCATTTACATCCTTCCTTAAATAAGGAGACCAGTACTGTACACAGTACTCCAGATGTGGTCTCACCAATGCCCTGTAAAGCTAAAGCATAACCTCCCTACTTTTATATTAAATTCCCCTCGCGATAAACGATAACATTCTATTAGCTTTCCTAATTAATGCTGTACCTGCATATTAACCTTTTGCGATTCATGCACTAGGACACCCAGATCCCGCTGCATCTCAGAGCTCTGCAATCTCTCACCATTTAGATAATATGCTTCTTTTTTATTCTTCCTGCCAAAGTGGACAATTTCACACTTTCCCACATTATACTCCATTTACCAGGTCTTTGCCCACTCACTTAAACCTATCTATATCCATTTGTCTTCTGTCCTCTTCACAAGTTACTTTCCTACCTATCTTTGTGTCATCAGCAAATTTAGCAACCATACTTTCGGTCCCTTCATCTAAGTTGTTTATATAAATTGTAAAAAGTTGAGGCCCCAGCACAGATCCCTGTGGCACACCACTCGTTACATCTTGCCAACCAGCAAATGACCCATTTATGCCTACTCTATTTCCTGTTAGCTAGCCAATCTTCTATCCATGCCAATATGTTACCCCCACACCATGAGCTTTTATTTTCTGCAATAACCTTTGATGTGGTGCCTTATCAAATGCCTTCTGGAAATCTAAGTTCAATACATCCATCGGTTCCCCTTTATTCTCAGCACATGTAACTCCCTCAAAGAACTCCAATAAATTGGTTAAACATGATTTCCCTTTCACAAAATCATGTTGACTCTGCCTGATTACCTTGAATTTCTCTAAATGCCCTGCTGTACCATCTTTAATAATAGCTTCTAACATGATGAAGGTATATTTTGTGTGCTAGTTGAAAAAAATTATGAACACTTTCTTTACAATGTATTCACCTAATACCTAGCACATAGAGAAAAGCATCCTGCCTCTACTAGCTTGAATTGTCTGGATAAAGCTTTCTGTTGTTCTTTGCAAAAAAAGAATGAAGTCAATGTTTTGCATTAGTGTTAAATCCCATCTTCTGTCAGTTCTTCCAACCATGAAGATGCTCAGGAGAAGTTGATGGGACACATTCAAATATAACTGTTGTATGAATATAGCCTTAAATATAGGAACATAGGACTTAGGAGCAAGAGCAGGCCATTCAGCCCTTTGAGCCTGCTCCGCCATTCGATAAGATTATGGCCAATCCGGTTATGGTCTTAACTCCACTTTCCAGTCTGCCTCCCATAACCTTTGACTCCTTTGTCTATCAAAAATCAATCTAACTCAGCCTTGAATAAATTCAACGACCCAGCCTCTACTGCTTTTTGGGGAAGAGAATTCCACAGACTAGTGACCCTTTTAGATCAAAATTTTCTCAACTCTGTCTTAAAAGGGAAACAAACTTCTTATTCTTCAACTGTGTCCTAGTCTCCCCCACAGGAGGAAACATCTTCCCGGTATCCACTCTATCAATACCCCCACAATCTTGTCTGTTTCAATAAGATCACCTTTTCTTCTTCTGAACTCCAATGGGTATAGGCCCAACCTGTTCAAGCTTTCTTCATAAAATAAGCCCTTCATCCCCAGGATTAGTCAAGTGAACTGTCTCTAAACTGCTTCTAATGCAATTATATCCTTTGTCAAATAAGGAGACCAAAACTGCATACAGTACTCCAGATATGGTCTCACCAAGGTCCTGTACAGCTGCCGTAAAACTTCCCTACTTTTATACTCGACTCCTCTTGCAATAAATGCCAACATTCCATTTGCCGTCCTAATTACTTGCTGTACCTGCACACTAACCTTTTGTGATTCATGTACCAGGACACCCAGATCCCTCTGTACCACCATGTTCTGCAATCTCTCACTATTTAAATAGTATAGTGCTTTTCTATTCTTCCAGCCAAAGTAGACAAGTTCACATTTTCCCACATTATACCCCATCTACCAAATTTTTGTCCACTCACTCAACCTATCTATATCCTTTTGTAGACTCTTTACCTCCTCCTGACAACTTACTTTCCTTCCTATCTTTGCGTCATCGGCAAATTTAGCAACCATATATTTGGACCCTTCATCCATGTCATTGATATTAATTGTAATTAGTTGAAGCCCCAGCATTAATCCCTGTGGCACTCCACTAGTTACAGCTTGCCAACCCAAAAAGTGCTCATTTATCCCCACTCTCTGCTTCCTGTTAGCTAACTTGTCCTTTATCCATGCTAATGTATTACCCCCACACCATGTGCTCTTATCTTGTGTAGTAACCTTTGATGTGGCACCTTATCAAATGTCTTTTGTAAATTTAAGTACACCATATCTACAGGTTCCTGTCTCATTGCACATTACCAGGTCTAGAATAGCTTGCTCCCTAGTTGGCTCTAGATTATACTGCTCTAAGAAATTGTCCCAAATACACTATGAACTTATTTTCCAGGCTACCTTTGCCAATCTGATTCACCCAATCTACATATAAATTAAAGTTACCCTTGACTATTGTGGTACATTTCTAACACTCCCCATTTATTTCTTCCTGTATACTCTGACCTACAGTGTAGCATCTGTTAGGGGGCCTATAAACTACTCCTATAAGTGCCCTCTGACCTTTCCTATAGTCCATCTTGGGAACGGGTAAGGCAGTTTTGTTGCATTTGCTACTCAAAAGATTTGATTTTAAACTTGTGCTCCCACTGACAAGACCTGGTAGGTGAGTGGTTAAGCTAGTGGCAGAGTGTTTATTACCACATTTCCGATGTGCTGTCATCAGTACAGATTATCCACACTGTTTTCAAACAGATGCCTTCCAGAGGCAGGCAATAACCTTGTGAATACATGTAAATTGGGTTCTATGTTTTAAGTAGGTTTCTGACACCATTTTAACTTCAAGTTGTGGAAGTGCCGCCCAGCCAGCAAGTAAAACCTGACAGGATTGGTCTCTCAGGGCCTTTGAAGCAGTGTCTAAAGGGCACGCACCAGCAGTTATTAAGATCACAGGATCTTTGGGTTATTTGCATTGCCATGAGTGTTTCCAGTTACTTTGACACTTCTTGTGCCTGAATACCCACTTTAGGTAGGCTTTACCAATTCAAAATGGGTGCTATTGTTACCAACTACATCTGGATGGAAAGATACTTGGAGGAAGAGGAGTAAAACCCTTAGCAACCAGCAGGTAAGCCTCTCTGATGACAGCAGTGGAGTGGGTAGTGAGGGTAGGGCAGGGAATGGGGCTGCATGTAAAAGGTCAAATCCAGCCCACAGGATGTGCAGACTAAGGGCTGAATTTTCGGGCTCTGCTGAGGTTGGGAATGGAAACGGATGGGACCTGAAAATATCGGTGCCAGCCGGCATGCCGGTTTTACGATGCCATCCCCAGCGCCCTCCATGTTCACCAGCGTGGGTGGAGGCCGGGACAGTGAACATACCTGATTAAAGGCAATTAAGGTGACTGAACATCTCATTAAGTGCTCCTTAATGGGAGGAGTTGAGAGTTTCATGGGGCACATGGGCTACACACGCTGTCTGTGGCAGGCCAGGTGAAGGGAGACAGGCACGGAGTGGGTAGCCAGTTATGACCACCCCAGGGAATTAACCAGAACCATAAAAGGGTAAATGGTGCAGAGAGGGACCCAGCCATTGGGAGACATGTGCCCTTGGAGCTGGGCAGGTGGCAGGGAGAGTGGGATGTCAGCACTCTGGCACTGCAGGGGTTTGTCACCCACCTAGCATTATGGGGGCAGAAGAGAAGGAGGCAAGGACAACTGGGCAACCAGCTGAGCACAGGGAAGGCAGCAGCTGGAAATGTGGGCATGACTCTCAGATGCCATGAATGGGATCATTTGATTCAGGAACGTTTCAACTAAGTCCCTCTGATCCAGGATGAAGGACATGGGATGCAAGTTGCACTGAGCTGCCTGTGCTAACACATCCATTGAAGATGCAACCTGGAACATCTAAACGCTTACAGCCAATGAAGGATGCACATCTGCCCAGAACCTTTGTCATCCCATGTATGAACCCTTGAGCTTCTTCACCACATCATGCCGCTTTTTTGGTCAACAATAAAAGGAGTCTCAGATGTGTGCCTTAACGTATCATTATTTATAAAATGATAAGAAAGATAAACAGTGCACAGAGAAAGCACCCTAGTCACACACTCAATGCTCCATGCGCTTGACCACTTCTACGTGGTGCTCACCTTGTGGCCTTGGAGGAAGTGGAGGCAGCCTGCTCACTTGACTCTGCCTGTGGTTGAGATGCATGTGGCGGTCATCCTCGTCATGGAGCTGCCCATGGGGGCCTCTTCAAAGGCTGCTACGCCTGCATCATTGCAGGGGCAACCACCATCCCTGCTGCACAGATTATCCCTCAGTCAGAGGGACCAAGGAGGATGAAAGTGCCCCGTGAGGAGTGGCATCCTTATCCTCCTCCAGGTGCACCGCATGGCTGGAGGAGGACAGCAACTGGAGGATAACTGGCATCCAATTTAAACATCTCTGTGCCACCAGCACCATTGACTGCTCCAAGCTACACAGTGTAGTGTGAATCCTGTGCATGTCAGTACACTGCTCCTGCAGCCACTCAGAGTGATGCCGCATATGGGTCTACACAAGTTTGGCCAGTCTCTCTATGGAGGAGCTCATGCGTTCATAGCCCTGAGCCATTGTGGTACATGAGTTGGATGGTCCCTTCCATCTTCTGCCCATGACCTTGCACTGCCTCAGGGAACTCAGACATGAGGGAGCACATGTCCTGCTCCTGTTCCAAGTAGAGTCTCCTTTCCAGTGACTCCCGAGGCCTTTCATCTGTGCTCAGCTGAGCAGGGCTATGTCTGTCCTCTCTCCTCCGAGGGGAACTGCCCACAACTGTCTCTGCCTCTAGCACTTACTCCTGCACACCTGTGCCACCCTATCTAAACACGCACTGAGACCCACTGAGGTGCGGTGAGCAATGTAATATCTGTAATGAGTCAAGTAAGAATGGAACCAGGAAACAGTAGTGCCCCAAAGATGGACTGCAGAGATGTGGAAAGAAAATTAAATGCTTGTGTTGGAGACAAAGTGGAGAAGGATGTTGTGCAGGGGTATAGTTAGTTACATAGCATATAATTTGTGTCTATGACCAGTAGTCTTCGTGGGCAGGGCAGACACCTAAATTGGACAGATTTGAATAAGGAATGATTAGAGAGGTGTCCACACTACTTGAGGCATAAAGAGCTAGTCCAAAAGGAGAATTTACTGTCTTAGGCAGTGGGGACAAAGAGAGGTTGGTGGAAGCAGTAGGAGGAGCTGAGAGGCATAGACAAGGTGGGTGGCTTATAGGGCAGACTTGGGGTGGTGTTGGAAGTGAGAATAATGATGACAGGAGGAATGAAGAATTGCAAGGAGTAGAGGATGGGGTTGGAAGAAGAAGGAAGGCAAAGCAATGGAGTTCTTACTGGGATGTCAGTCATTAGGCTTTCACAATGCAGCAGTGGCAAAAGTAAGGCTACAGCATTAGCTGCAAAAGGATTTCAAGTGCAGGAAGAAAGAAAAGTCCATGTCGGAGAGTTTTGAGAAAAGTGGGGAAAATATGTGACTCGTGTGGCAATCTGGAATTGAACAATTTGTTATCTGAAAAAGCAGGTTCAGATGGGCAGTTAAATAGTCAGAGACCTGGAACAAGACCAAATGTGATCAGTTTTTGGTGTAAGGGCACAGATTACAATTCAGTAACGCTATAATAAGTATGTTGTTCCTCTACTCCTTGCAACTCTTCATTCCTCCTGTCATTAGTACGGGAGGTAACAATTAGGGACTTTCTGAGAAGAATCTTCATCCTTCAATTTTTTTTTAAGTTGAAGCTTGAGGTCAATTGAAGGTCAGTCTATTGCTGATTTTATCCTTACATTTCTACATTTATAAAATGGATCTTCTATATAAATAGAATGTCATAATGCAATAATTGAATTGTGTTAAGACTTTTGATCAGACAATTTCTCTCTTGTTAGATTTTAAAGTGATATTAATACTGATTTGCATCATGGTGCAATGTTATTAAATGAAAGCAAACTGTGCCAGAAGACTATTGTTTAAATTCATGATCTTTTCCCTTAGACTAAGCTGTTACATCATTAAATGCAGTCGACAACCATCACCCCAAGGAGAACAGGTTGCACACTCCTCATAAAGCACAGGGACAGCTAAAACTCAGAACTCCATGGTTTGACAAAAGGCATAAGCCCAGATCTCAATTGAGAGGCACAATGATGCTGGGGGCTGATGGTTCCCAATTTTATCCTACTCAACTGAGCAGGGTGGCAAGAATAACCACCCGAAGCAGGTGGTATCCATTTTACTTATGCATATTCGGATTCCGATTAAATTATTAGAATCTGGCTGCCATTTTCACCCGGTGGCCTGGGCACAAAGCCAGCATCAGATTGTAGCTATGTGCAGGTTCTGGCATCGTTCTTGGCTCAGTGACAGTATTCCCATCTCTGAGTCAGAACATCATGTGACTGGAGTTTCTGCGAGGGACGCAAGGTAAAACGTGCTCAGAGTGTGCTGGAAATTGCACCGGTTTTGCCGAGGTGAATTTACACTCAAGTTTCCACTCAAACTCATTAGCATAAGCCTGAACATAAAATCTCCTATGAATCAACACAATTGATTATTAAAGAAAGATTTGCATTTATATAGCACCTTTCACAGCCGCCAGGTGTCTCAAAGTGCTTTACAGCCAATGAAGCACTTTTTGAAGTGTCGTTACTGTTGTCATGCAGGAAACACAGCAGCCAGTATGCACATAGCAAACTCCCACAAACAGCAATGTGATACTGAACAGAAAATCTGTTTTTAGGATGTTGATTGAGGGATAAACATTGGCCAGGACACCAGGGATAATTCCATTGCTGTTCTTTGAAATCATGCTATGGGATCCTTTGCATCCAGCTGAGCAAGTAGATGGGACCTCCGTTTAACATCTCAATCAAAAGATGGCACCTCTAACAACCCAGCACTCCCTCATTACAGCACTGGTGTGTGACTTGACCCCAGGACCATATGACTCAGAGACAAGCATCCTACCAACTGAGCCACAGCTGACAGCCTAGAAACAGACAATGGGGTCTTGAGATTACTGAATTAACTAATTTGCAGTGAATGTTTGTTCAAGTACCGTATATACTTTGATATGCTGGCAAATCAAACGATGAACAAAATTGAAGAAAAAAACAGTACCAGTTAAGACAACTGGCCATGAGAAGACTAAATTCACTATTATATTTCCTTGTATGTCCGACGGGACATAGCTAAAGACAATAGCTCTTCCAGTAAAGCCAGTGGTGATATTTAAGAGGAAAACCATCCCCAAACAGAAATTTCCAAGAGGAAATGTTATCCATGTTCATGAAAAAAAGATGGATGGATGAAGGTGGCTGCAAAATATGGCTGAGGAAAGTGGGAATTTGCAACCAGGTGGATTATGTAAAGAAAAAAGTTTGCTCATCGGGGACATGTTTAGATTGCACCTAGTGTATGATGTCACTGAGGTTCAACTATTTAGATGTCAGTATGAACAGGCTTTTCAAGGACAGCATCAAAAATAAGTGGAGAAACTGAATGCTGAAGGACGAGAAAATAGTCACCAAGGGAGGCAGCATGAGGGCTCCAACACTAACAGTTTTGTGTGAATGGGTTGTGGATGCTTGGAATGTGCTCAAAACTGACATTGTCATGAGATCCTGTAGGAAATGTGGAATTTCCAATGAGCTCGATGGTACAGAGGATGATTATTTGTGGAATGACGAAGACGATGATGACATCATGCTGTTGATGATGATCCATATAATGATGCCATTCAAGCAGATGATTGGGATGAATTATTCGGAGCTGCATATGATGATAGTGATTTTGATGGATTTTAATGCCCATTCAGTTCTAACTAGTTTTTGTTATTAAATTGTTCCGTTTACTGTAATAAAAATTGTATAAAATTGTATATGACTTTTGTTTAAATAAATGAGTTTACACTAATTATGTCTGTCTCCATGGTGGCTATTATTTTGTTAATAAAAGTTCAAAAATATGACTCGTGTAAAAGTCGAGGCCCCAAATGCTAGTCCCAAAAATTGGTCTCAAAAATTCAACTTATATAATTCAACAAGTATATATGGTAGTTGCTGCAGCTGAAGAAAGAGACCAATCAGTGTTTCAATTGACTGCTGGTCACAGGTTTTACAGTATTAAGGGCAGATTAATTGACTGAAATTGAACTCATACAAACTGAATTAAAGTAATTGCAGCATCAGTTAGGAAACAGCCCTGAGTGAGGCTTTAATTGACTTCTAGACATTGCAATTGCAGGTTATTACTGATGGATTAATGTGAACACGGGTGTCTGTGTGAAGGTAATTCCGACCGTATTCTGATGAATACCCATTGAATTGGTGCAATTGGTAAAAACTTGCCATTCCACCCTGAGGGCATGGCCAGTTTTGTGGGCGGGGACGACGTTGAGTGACTAGACATTTGAACCAGTGTAGAAGATTATGGATAATCCAGTATAAAGCAGTTTTAAGCATAACTCATTTATGTTTAAAATTCCGTGATCTTTTATGCTATTTCATTTCATTCTGCCCATATTCCGCCGCAATCAGGACAGAAATCATGCAGAAACTGTGGACCATATTCTTCAAATCATAGTGCTGTAACAGATATCCAATTGCAGCAAGCTGTATATCTCAATCTGTTCATTGTGGACAAAGTCGTAGCATAATTTGAGGGGCAGAAGTTTGATGGGGAAGGTTGCAGTTTAGACTGTTCCCCAATGTTACACTTGTATTCACAAAAAAGATAGTTTTCATAAGCAGACGCTGATCCTCTGTGAATTGAAACTGGCAGCACCATGTTTGGCATCAATAGGATGTACCACAGGATGAACAATTTCCCTTTCTTCATGACAAATGATGAATCAGAGGTTGACAACCAAGTTTTCCCATGTGTTTCAAAAGGTGAAAAGGAAAACACTATCAGACTATTGCATTCTGGCTTCAAACATGTTTACATGTAGATGAATTGTACAGAAACACACAAGAAAATATTCGAATTTCCATGCTATTTTTAGTGGTTATATAAATGGCACAGGAAACGTTCCGAGCCAGGAAAATCTTATTTCCCCCGCCATTCATTTTTAAAATCCAACCTGCCAAGTCCCCACTGTCTGTATTCGCATATGTCAGAGTCGGAGCCCATCACATGGCAGCTGAGAGTTTCCAGGGTATGCACAGCTAATGCACTCTGGCTCAGTTTGGCTGAGATTGGTGAGGTCGAGCAGCTGTTAGGTTCATCTGATCAAAGTAGAAGGTGCTTGTGAACCTGAAGAGAAGAGGGTTTCCTGATTTTTACACCTTGGAAATACTTTTTAAAGATTTTTCTTTGGATTTATAATGATAAATATCTGCACTTGCTTCTGACTGCTTCTACAGGGTCAGCTCACCAGAAAATCTTTGGATGTCCCACCATCCGAATTCAGAACTTCTCAGGAAGAGGAGCAGCATTCCCTATGGGTATACATGAAGGAGGGGGAGGAGCAGCAGCAAAGAATGGAGCTAAGCAGAGTAGGCAGCCTTTAAGGACATATTACTGCACCCACACCCCCCTCACCCCCCTGCCCCCACAGAATACACTGGCAACACTGGTCACATGATGACCGCTCCAAGGAGCTGTTCATAAGCTTACACTTCATTAAATAGCCAATAGGGCATCTCCGTGGAAACAATCAAGGGATTCTGATTATCAATGTCGAATATGCAGGAAGTTTCCATCATGGCTTCATGATTCATAATGAAATTCTCTCTTCAATTCAATGAATGCATTGATGGGTGACAAAGGATATCTTCTGCTCCCATATCTAATGCCCCATCAGAGAGGCCTGAACAACAGCAGAGGACACAAGAGCTACAGAGAAAGAGCAGATGTGTGGAACTCATGAATAGCTCCTTCAAAGAGCCAGCACAGGCATGATGGATTGAATAGCCTCTATCTGCGCTGTATGGTTCTATGCCACCATAAACTAGTGATCAAGAAGACCATCAAGGTATTAAAATCACACTTTTTGCCCATACCAGTCAGGAGGGGATCTGCAGTATGAATAGTTATTGTGACCTTCACTGTTCAGGAAGGATTTCACGTGGCTGAGGAGGAGGCTCTTGCTCTGTTTTATCCACAACTACATGGAGCAGCCTACTAGGACGATCTGCATTCAGAGGAGTCCTCAGTGATTGTTGCAAGGAGCATATGGAGACTGATCATCTCGGAAAACTTCTCCTCAGTAAAACACAACAACTTGTATTTAGATAGCACCTTTATTGTAATAAAATGTAATAAAAGGCACCTCAATGGAGTGTTCTAAAGCAAAATTTGACACCGAGCCACAGAAAGAGATATTAGAGCAGCGAGGTCAAAGAGGTAGATTTTAAGGAGCATCTTAAAGGAGGAAAGCAGTGAAGAGATGGAGAGATTTAGGGAGGGAATTCCAGAGCTTAGGGACGAGGCAGCTGAAGGAACAGCTACCAATGGTGGACCAATTAAAATTGGGGATGCTCAAGACACCAGAATTAGAGGAGTGCAGCTATCTTGGAGGGTTTTGGTGCTTGAGGAGATTACGGAGATAGGTGCAAGGCCATGGAGGGATTTGAAAACAAGGATGAGAATTTTAAAATCGAGGAGTTACTTGACCGGGAGCTAATACAGGTCAGTGAGCTATGGTGATGGGTGAATGGGACTTGGTGTGAGTTCGGATACAAGCAGGAGAGTTTTGGATGACCTCAAGTTTATGGAGAGTAGAATGTGGGAGGTCAGCCAGGAGTGTTTTGAAATAGTCAAGTCTAGAGATAACAGAAGGCATGGGGGATGGTTTCAGCAGAAGATGAACTGAGGCAGGAATGGGACGGTATGTACACAATATAACGTCTTAGTTGGGGATTTGCTGTAGATTCCAATGATACTACAAAATGCTCTTATAGTGCCTGCAAGGAAAAGACAGCCTCCAAGCTATTGCCACAAAGGACAGCTGTATACTCACATGTCACCTCTGTCAGTTGATGCAAATCCTCAGAGCTTGACATCAGAAAGAAAGAAAGAACTTGCATTTATATAGCTCCTTTGACATCTCAAAGAGCTTCACAGCCAATTAAATACTTCTGAAATTTAGCCACCATTGTAACTTAGGGAAATGCAGCAGTAACTTTGTGCTCAGCAACATCCCACAAGCAGCAATGAAAGATGGCAAGTACAACAATATACACTCCTCCAGTACCACACTGGAATGTGTGATTATGTGCTTATATCACTAGAGTAGGGCTTAAAAACATGAGGTACAGTTTCCACTTTGGGTGCAATCGGCAATTGGGGTGCAAATTGCACCCAAAATTGTGCTGGTTTTGAGATGTGGGTTTTTTCCTCATGTTTCTGCTCAAACTTATATTGCTGAATGTAAAATCTGCCATGAACTCAGACAATGGGGCAGCGCTTGAGAATGTAATTTAGTAAGTAATTATTAGACTAGTAATCCAGAGTCCTGGACTAATGATTCCGAGACATGAATACAAATTAAATAAATTTGGACTAAAAGCTAGTCTCAGTAATGAAGATCTTGTAACTCCCAGATTGTTGTAAAGAGCCATATGGTTCACTAATATCCCTCAGGGAAGGAAACCTGCCAAGCTTATCTGGCCTGGTATAGAACAGTACAGCACAGTACAGGCCCTTCAGCCCACGATGTTGTGCCAAACCTTTAACCTACTCTAAGATCAAACTACCTACATACCCTTCATTCTACTATCATCCATGTACCTATCCAAGAGTTGCTTAAATGTCCCTAATGTATCTGCTTCTACTACCACCGCTGGCAGTGCATTCCACGCACCCACCACTCTGTGTAAAGAACCTACCTCTGACATCTCCCCGAAACCTTCCTCCAATCACCTTAAAATTATGCCCCCTAGTGATAGACCTTTCCGCCCTGGGAAAAAGTCTCTGGCTATCCACTCTATCTATGCCTCTCATCATCTTGTACCCCTCCATCAAGTCACCTCTCATCCTTCTTCGCTCCAATGAGAAAAGCCCTAGTTCCCTCAACCTTTCTTCGTAAGACATGCCCTCCAGTCCAGGCAGCATCCTGGTAAATCTCCTCTGCACCCTCTCTAAAGCTTCCACATCCTTCCTATAATGAGGTGACCAGCACTGAACACAATATTCCAAGTGTGGTCTAACCAGGGCTTTATGGAGCTGCAGCATAACCTCGCGGCTCTTAAACTCAATCCCCCTGTTAATGAAAGCCAACACACCATACGCCTTCTTAACAACCCTATCAACTTGGGTGGCAACTTTGAGCGATCTATGGACATGGACCCCAAGATCCCTCTGTTCCTTCACACTACCAAGAATCCTGTCTTTAAGCCTGTATTCTGCATTCAAATTCGACCTTCCAAAATGAATCACTTCACACTTTTCCAGGTTGAACTCCATCTGCCACTTCTCAGCCCAGCTCTGCATCCTGTCAATGTCCCGTTGCAACTACAACAGCCTTCCACACTATCCACAACTCCAGCAACCTTCGTGTCATCGGCAAACTTGCTAACCCAGCCTTCCACTTCCTCATCCAAGTCATTTATAAAAATCACAAAGAGCAGAGGTCCCAGAACAAATCCCTGCGGAACACCACTGGTCACCGAGATCCAGGCTGAATACTTTCCATCTACTACCACCCTCTGTCTTCTATGGGCCAGCCAGTTTTGTATCCAGACAGCCAACTTCCCCTGTATCCCATGCCTCCTTACTTTCTGAATGAGCCTACCATGGGGAACCTTATCAAACGCCTTGCTAAAATCCTTATACACCACATCCACTGCTCTTCCTTCATCAATGTGTTTTGTCACATCTTCAAAGAATTCAATAAGGCTTGTGAGGCATGACCTGCCCCTCACAAAGCCATGCTGACTGTCTCTAATCAAACCATGCTTTTCCAAATAATCATAAATCCTGTCTCTCAGAATCCTCTCCAATAATTTGCCCACTACCGACGTAAGACTGACTGGTCTATAATTCCCAGGGTTATCCCTATTCCCTTTCTTGAACAAGGGAATAACATTTGCCACCCTCCAATCATCTGGTACTACTCCAATGGACAGTGAGGACGCAAAGATCATCGCCAAAGGCGCAGCAATCTCTTCCCTCGCTTCCCGTAATATCCTTGGGTATATCCCGTCTGGCCCCGGGGACTTATCTGTCCTCATATCATTCAAAATTTCCAGCACATCCTCCCTCTTAACATCAACCTGTTCGAGCATATCAGCATGTTTCACGCTGTCCTCACAAACGACCAGGTCCCTCTCACTAGTGAATACTGAAGCAAAGTATTCATTTAGGACCTCCCCTACCTCCTCCGACTCCAGGCACAAGTTCCCTCCACTATTCCTGATCGGCCCTACCTTCAGTCTGGCCATCCTCTTGTTCCTCACATAAGTGTAGAACGCCTTGGGATTTTCCTTAATTCTACCCGCCAAGACTTTTTCATGTCCCCTTCTAGCTCTCCTAAGTCCATTCTTCAGTTCCTTCCTGGCTACCTTGTAATCCTCTGGAGCCCTGTCTGATCCTTGCTTCCTCTACCTTAAGTAAGCTTCCTTCTTCCTCTTGACTAGCTGTTCCACATCTCTTGTTATCCAAGGTTCCTTCACCCTACCATCCCTTCCTTGCCTCATCGGGACAAACCTATCCAGCAGTCGCAGCAAGTGCTCCCTAAACAACCTCCACATTTCTGTCGTGCATTTCCCTGAGAACATCTGTTCCCAATTTATGCTCCCCAGTTCCTGCCTAAAAGCATTGTAATTCCCCCTCCCCCAATTAAATATTTTCCCATCCCGTCTGCTCCCGTCCCTCTCCATGACTATAGTAAAGGTCAGGGAGTTGTGATCACTATCAACGAAATGCTCTCCCACCGAGAGATCTGCCATTGGCCTGGTTCGTTGCCAAGCACCAAGTCCAACATAGCCTTCCCTCTAGTCGGCCTATCTACATATTGAGTCAGGAAACCTTCCTGGACACACCTGACAAAAACTGCTCCATCCAAACTATTTGCACTAAGGAGGTTCCAATCAATATTAGGGAAGTTGAAGTCACCCATGACAACAATCCTGTTACTTCTGCACCTTTCCAAAATCTGCCTCCCAATCTGTTCCTCCATGTCTCTGTTGCTATTGGAGGGTCTATAGAAAACTCCCAACAAAGTGACTGCTCCTTTCCTGTTTCTGACTTCCACCCATAATGACTCAGTAGACAAACCCTCCTCGACGACCTCCCTTTCTGCAGCTGTGATACTATCCCTGATTAGCAATGCCACTCCCCCACCTCTTTTACCTCCCTCCCTATTCTTTTGAAACATCTAAACCCCGGAACATCCAACATCCATTCCTGCCCCTGTAATATCCAAGTCTCCGTAATGGCCACAACATCGTAGCTCCAAGTACTGATCCATGCTCTAAGTTCATCACCCTTATTCCTGACACTTCTTGCGTTAAAATAGACACACTTCAACCCATCATACTGGCTGCAACGTTGCCCTGTCAACTGTCTAACCTTCCTCACAGACTCTCTGCACTCTGTATCGGCCTGTTCAACAGCTACCCCATCCACTGATCCGTAGCTCCGGTTCCCATCCTCCTGCCAAACTAGTTTAAACCCTCCTGAAGAGCTCTTGCAACGTAGAGCTCTGGTATGTATTTGTTTTTATTCATTCACGGGAAGTGGATATTGCAAGGCCAGTGTTTGTTGCCCATCCCTAATTTCCCTCGAAAGGTGGTGGTGAGCCACCTTCATGAACCACTGTAGCTCGTGTGGTGAAAGTACTCCCACAGTGCTGTTAGATAGGAAGTTCCAGGATTTTGACCCAGCAACAGTGAAGGAACGTCAATATAGTTCCAAGCCAGGATGGTGCGTGACTTGGAGGGGAACTTGCAGGTGGTGGTGTTCCCAAGTGCCTACTGCCTTTGTCCTTCTAGGTGGTAAAGGTCACAGGTTTGAGAGGTGCTGTTGAAGGTTAACATATCCAAGAGATAAACCTACTTGACCTCATCCTCACCAATGCGCTATTTAAAGGAATCATCAATGACTTACCGGTTAGTTGCTGATTGATTTCTATTGGCTGTAGCTACGATTGTAGAAGGGTTTGGTGGTTTCTGGAGTTCTCTAAAGTTGCTAAAGTCTACAGGGAGTTGTGTGGCTGGTGCTGAAGGACTTTGTCTGCACTTCAAGAATTCTGCACAAACTACTTGCTTCCAGCTATGCTTCCTGCATAGCTTGCATTCCCCTTGGACTACAGTATGACAGGGAGAATGAGCATAGGTGACACAGAGCAGGACAAGCTGCTGGAGGAGAGGAGAGGAGGAGGAGGGGGTCGGGGAAGAAGGGCTGTCAGCAGGAGTCCATATCCACCCAAGTTGTTCAGGGAGTGATTCTCCTACCTGACCCTCAGTGGGGAACAGCAGGCAGGATTTTGGGCTTTGGGTTGGGACCCCATCTTCAGGGTAAAATGGAGGGTCACAACCCCGCATTGTGCGTGGAACACTCACTCAGTGGTGATTTTCCCCGAATTGGCCAATTAGTGGCCAGAGGATGGGCTCGCTGTCAAAGAACAAAGAACAAAGAACAAAGAACAAAGAAAATTACAGCACAGGAACAGGCCCTTCGGCCCTCCAAGCCTATGCCGATCCAGATCCTCTATCTAAACATGTCGCCTTTTTTCTAAGAAAGAACAAAGAAAATTACAGCACAGGAACAGGCCCTGCCATTTAAGGATGGCAGGCGGGCTCTTGAAGCTGGAGGGCCAATACAAGGGCCTCCAGCACAGAAGCAGCAGCAAGCTGCCTTTTCAGGTAAGAGAGAGAGAGAGGGCATCTTAGTATGGAGGCACCCTCTCTCCAACATTTTAAACTTGTCACAGCTGTACCCAGGCTGGCAGTGAGGGCCTCAAAGCTTGCTTGGAGCACTGCCAGGAGACCTGGAAAATACCTCCGGGAGAGGCGCACCACGGGGCTTGACGCCGGGAAGACCCTGCCCCATATTACCGCTGGCGGCGGGGCTCATGGTGGCCCAGCCACTCAGCAGAGGCATCACGATTCACATATATTAATGTTATAATTAATGAATTAATCACTTATCTGCTGCCTCCATCCGTCCCGCTCCGATATTCTAGTCGGTTGCCAGAACTGCAGCGTTGGGAGTGCGGAGCAGGTATGCGTTCAGGGCGGGAGTGTGGGGGAGAATAGGGAAAACCATTGCGATTGGTGGAGGGGATGGTGGGGTTGAAGGTAAAAGGCTATATAATTTGGTGGGGGGTGGGGGGGAAGGTCGGGATAGCAAGGTACGGTTTTGTGGGGGGAGAGGCAAATAATTAATTGTTTCATCATTGGGGAGGTGGGAGAGGGGATTGAAACTTTTATTAAATATTTTGCTTTAATTTTATAGGTCCTGTAACTTTAAAAATTTAAATTAAACTGAAGGGCCCTTTGAAAATGGCGCAGGCACCTGCAAGATTGTGGCGGACACCGTTGCCGGGGACAGAGCACTCGCTCCCTCCCATGTCATCAGCAGGGGCGGTCCACCCCAGCCATGTAAATGAGGCGCCGTGCTAAATATCGCAGCGGCTGCATGGAGTAAATCTCGTACATGCGCTCCACCGTTTTTGAAGCTTGCCGCTGATCTAGAAAAATTCAGCCCCATGTTTAACAACGTTGGAGTTTTTTGAGGATGTTACTTGTAACATATATAAAGTATTTGGATTTTCAGAAGAGCACATGGGATTGGGGGTAATATATTGGTATGGATTGAGAATTGGTTAACAGACAGAATTGGTCAAACAGAGGGAAGGAATAAACGAGTCATTCTCAGGATGGCAGGTTATTACTAGTGGGGTAATGATCTGTGCTGGTTGTTCACAATCTATATCAATGATTTGGATGTGGGGACCAAAAGTAATAATTCCAAATTTGCTGATGACACAAAACTAGATGGGAATGTAAGTTGTGAGGAGGAAGCAAGGAGGCTTCATGGGGACGTGGACAGGCTAAGTGAAGGGGCAAGAACATGACAGATAGAAAACAAAAAGATAGAGTATTTCTTAAGTGGTGAGAAGTTGGGAAGTGTTGATGTCCAAAGGGACCTGGGTGTCCTTGCTCATGAGTCATTAAAAACAAGTATGCAGGTGCAGCAATCAATTAGGAAGGCAAATGGTATGTTGGCCTTCATCGCAAGAGGATTTGAGTACAGGAGTAAAAATGTCTTGCTGCAATTGTATTGAGCCTTGGTGAGACTGCACCTAGAGTATTGTATATAATTTTGGTCTCCTTATCTTGGAAGGATATACTCGTCACAGAGGGAGTGCAATGGAAGTTCACCATACTAATCTCTGGGATGGTGAGATTGTTTTATGAGGAGAGATTGAGGAAACCAAGCCTTTATTCTCTAGAATTTCAAAGAATAAGAGGTAATCTCATTGAAACTTACAAAATTCTGACAGGGCTCAATAGGGTGGATAGATAGGATGTTTCCCCTGGCTGGTGAGGCTAGGACTAGGGGACATAATCTCAGAATAAGGGGTAGCCCATTTAAGACCGAGATGAGGAGGAATTTCTTCACTCAGAGGGTGGTGAATCTTTGGAATTTTCTACTCCAGAGGACTGTGAAAGCTCAATCATTGAGCATGTTCAGAACATATTTGGATATAGGGATAGTGCAGGAAAGTGGCGTAGAGGTAGATGATCAACCGTGATCTAATTGAATGAATAAATAATAATAAAATATTAAATAATAATAATAAATAATTATAAAAGACAGATTCTTGATAAGCAAGGGGGTGAAAGATTATAGGCAGTAGGTGGTAATGTGGAGAAATCAGTTTAGCCATGAACTCATTGAGTGGCCTACTCCTGCTCCTAATAATGCTTGGTGCTGCTTCTCTCTGCTCCTAATTTGTATGTTCGTATGTGTGTTCGTATGTTCCTATGTTTCTATCCACTACCTTAAACATTCAGTTCCTCCACCACCGATGCACAGTGGCAGCTGTGTACCATATACAAGATGCACTGCAGCAATTCACCATGCCTCCTTCAACAGCACCTTTCAAACCTACAATCTCTTCCACCTAGAAGGACAAGACAGCAGACACATGGGAACAAGTTCCCCTCCAAGTCACACACCATCCTGATTTGGAAATATATCACCGTTTGTTCACTATCATTGGATCAAAATCCTGGAACTCCCTCCCTAACAGCACTGTGGGTGTACCCGCACCAGATGGACTGCAACAGTTCAAGAAGGCAGCTTACCACCACCTTCTCGAGGGCAATTAGGGATAGGCAAGAAATACTGGCCTTGCCAGCAACACCCAAATCCCATGAAAGAATTTTTTTTTAAATTCCCAGATTGCATAAGGGAAGTTGCTGAGGCTCTGTATTCCAAGAGAGCTGAATACATTTCATTCTCTCTTGCCAGAGAGAAGCAGCACCAAGCATTTTATTGTGCATGCCCATCAGCCTTCTACAGCTCACCCCATCAAAGTACTCATTGAAATTCTCTGCAGCAGAACTCATGTGTGACCTCTAGCAAGCTGGCATCTGCACTACCCTTGTCCCCTGCCATGGCTGCATGCCACTCGTGCCTGGTGTTACAAGGTTTTTGTTTTGCATTAAAAACTTAGAATGCTGTGTGTTTTAAAAAACTGAAAAGGGATTTTTCCATGGGCATTGACTCCTGCAAATAGCTGAATTTTTGAATGTTTTGGAAGGAAGCTGAACTTGTACACAGGAAAGCAGGCAATTTCAAGGAAACCAGCAAGGGGTTTGACCTCCTCAGAGCAACACTTTGAATGACAAAGGAGAATCTATGTCTGGACATGTGACTTGTTCAGGAAGGTTGCTTTCACGTTGGACCCTTTAAAAACCCAGTGAGTTGGACAAAGAGCAGATATTTGAAATTTGGCTTTGACCTGTCCAGAGATCAGAGAGGAAGACCCAGAAAAAGTGTTACCTCTCTCTGTAAGGGAATCCTGCATCTCTTGAGAAGAAACCCTGTATTTCAAAGGTGCCAGATTCCTATTGCCTCCTGTCTCTAAAGAATCCCTGCATCAAGTGTAGTTCTTGTTTTTTTATTTATTTTTGTTACTTAGCGATACATCACTGAAACAGGCCCTTCAGCCCACCGAGTCTGTGCCGACCATCAACCACCCATTTATACTAATCCCACATTAATCCCATATTCCTACCTTCCCTCAATTCCCCTACCACCTACCTATACTAGGGGCAATTTATAATGGCCAATTTACCTATCAACCTGCAAGTCTTTGGCTGCGGGAGGAAACCAGAGCACCCGACGAAAACCCACGCAGTCACTGGGAGAACTTGCAAACTCCACACAGGCGGTACCCAGAATTAAACCCGGGTCGCTGGAGCTGTGAGGCTGCAGTGCTAGCCACTGCGCCACTGTGCCGCCCACTGTTGCCTCCTGTGTTTTAAGAAATCCTGAAATCTGAAGGAATCCTCTGCTGCTATCCTGCTGTGGAAAAACCTAAGAAGACTTGTTGCTGCACCCCTGATGAAAGACCTATGTGAAGCCTGCTGTAGTTGAATTGCCTTGAATAAGTCTTATGCAATCACAGACCTACCCATCACAGACTATTCTTCAACCTCACCTGGAGAGACTTCGAGTGGTATCTGTCTATTCGACTCTGGGACTACTCACCAAACTGAAGCTCTTCCTACCAGAACGTGACAACCTAAGTTATTTTATTATTCCTTTCATTCCTATGAAACAGCTGTTAACCAAAAAATCTTTTTTCCCTGGTTAACCTTTTTTTTTAATATATGCATGTGTGCATGAGGGCCAGGAAAATAAGGAGCTTTTCATATATCTAGTTATCCCATTATTGGTTAAGACTTGTTTTTATAAGACATAGTTCATGTTGTTGTTTATTAAAGAAACCTGGTTGGTGTGCTTTATTCTGGGAGACAAATAGGGTATGTAATTGGCTGTTTTTCAGTAGTTGGGAAAATTTATTGATATGCTGTGACCTATGGAGAAGTGGGACTGAATTAACATTGCAATCCTCCCGCTTCGGTAGTAACACTGGTGCCTCACCATGTGCAGATCTCATCTGCAAGCTATCCTCTAAATTAATCAGTATGTGAACTGCAAGTGAGAGCAATTGATGGTGTTCCTTCTTCACCATCGTCCACCTCGTGCACCTTTTGTGCTTCCACCTCCGCCTGGCCAGGTGACAGTTCTCTGGCATCTGAAAGAAGAAAGGCAGAAAGATATGGTTGTGGTGGGGGTGGTCATAGAGTTATACAGCACAGATACATGATCTTCGGCCCATTATGTCTGTGCTGGCCATCAAGCACCTATCTATTCTAATCCCATTTTCCAGCATTTGGGCCGTAGCCTTATATGCTATGGTGTTTCAAGTGCTCACCTAAATACTTCTTAAATGTTATGAGGTTTCCTGCCTCTACAACCCCTTCAGGCAGTGTGTTTCCTCAAATCTCCACTAAACCTCCTGCCCTTTCCCTTAAATCTACGCTCCCGGTAATTGACACCTCCGCTAAGGGAAAACGTTTCTTCCTATCTGTCCTATCAATCTTCCTCTTGGGCCTCCTTGTCTCAAGAGACAATGGGTAAGCGCCTAGAGGTGGTCAGTGGTTTATGAAGCAGCACCTGGAGTGGCTATAAAGGCCAATTCTAGAGTGACAGACTTCCATGGGCGCTGCAGATAAAATTGGTTGTCGGGGCTGTTATACAGTTGGCTCTCTCCTTGCGCTTCTGTCTTTTTTCCTGCCAACACCTAAGTCTCTTCGACTCGCCAGTCTTTAGCCCCACCTTTATGGCTGTCCGCCTGCTCTGGCGATCACTGGCAACTGACTCCCACGACTTGTGGTCAATGTCACAGTACTTCATGTTGTGTTAGCAGACATCTTTAAAGCGGAGACATGGGCAGCCGCTGGGTCTGATACCAGTGATGAGCTCACTGTACAATGCGTCCTTGGGGATTCTGCCATCTTCCATGCGGCTCACACGGCCAAGCCATCTCAAGCGCCGCTGGCTCAGTAAGGTGTATATGCTGGGGATGTTGGCCGCCTCGAGGACTTCTGCGTTAGAGATACGGTCCTGTCACCTGATGCCAAGGAGGGACATCCTATCAATGCCCCTCAGAATTTTGTATACAGCAATCATGTCCCTCCTCAGCCTTCTCTGCTCGAAGGAAAACAACCCTAGCTTATCCAGTCTCTCTTAATAGCTGAAATGCTCAGCCCAGGCAACATCCTGGTGAATCTCCTCTGCACCCTCTCCAATGCAATCACATCCATCCTATAGTGTGGTGACCAAAACTGTACACAGTACTCCAGCTGTGGCCTAACTAGCATTTTATACAGCTCCACCATAACCTCCCTGCTCTTATATTCTATGCCTCGGCTAATAAAGGCAAGTATACCATATGCCTTCCTAACCATCTTATCTACCTGTGCTGCTGCCTTCAGTAATCTATGGACAAGTACACCAAGGTCCCTCTGACCCTTTGTATTTCCTAGGGTCCTACCATCTGTTGTATATTCCCTTGCCTTGCTAGTCCTCCCTAAATGCATCATCTCACACTTATCAGGATCAAATTCCATTTGTCACTGCTCTGCCCATCTTACCAACCCATCTATTTCCTCCTGTAATCTAAAGCTGTCCTCCTCACTATTTACACCACCAATTTTCATGTCACCTCCGAACTTACTGATCATACCTCCTACATTCATGTCTAAATCATTAATGTACACTACAAACAGCAAGGGTCCCAGCACCGATTGCTGCGGTACGCCACAGGCTTCCACTCGCAAAAACAACCCTCGACCATCACCCTCTGCCTCCTGCCACCAAGCCAATTTTGGATCCAATTTGCCAAATTGCCCTGGATCCCATGGGCTCTTACTTTCTTAACCAATCTCCCATGCGGGACCTTATCAAAAGCCTCACTGAAGTCCATGTAGATTACATCAACTACTTTACCCTCATCTACACATCTAGTCACCTCCTCTAAAAATTCAATCAAATTTGTTGGACACGATCTCCCCCTGACAAAGCCATTCTGACTATCCTGAATTAATCCCTGCCTCTCCAAGTGATTAATCCTGTCCCTCAGACTTTTTTCCAATAGTTTCCCGACCACTGATGTTAGACTCACTGGCCTGTAATCACCTGGTTTATCCCTGCTACCCTTATTGAATAATGGTACCACATTCGCTGTCCTCCTCTGGTACCTCTCCTGTGGCCAGAGAGGATTTGAAAATTTGTGTCAGAGCCCCGGCTATCTCCTCCCATGCCTCCCATAACAGCCTGGGATACATCTCATCTGGGACTGGGGATTTATCCACTTTTAAACCCATTAAAACCGCTATTACTTCTTCCCTTTCAATGCTAGTTTGTTCAAGTATATCACAATCCCCCTCCCTGATCTCCACACCTACATCGTCCTTCTCCATAGTGAACACAGATGAAAAGTAATCATTTAAACCTCACCTATGTCCTCCAGCTCCACACACAGATTGCTCCTTTGGTCCCTAATGGACCCTACTCTTTCCCTGGTTATCCTCTTGCCCTTAATATACTTATAAAATGCCTTGGGATTTTCCTTTATCTTGCTCGCCGATGTTTTTCATGTCCCCTCTTGGCTCTCCTAATTACTTTTTTAAGTACCCCCCTACACTTTCTATACTCCTCTAGGGCCTCTGCTGTTTTCAGCTCTCTGAATCTGCCATCAGCCTCCTTTTTTTTCCTTATCCAATCCTCTATCACCCTTGACATCCAGGGTTCCCTGGACTTGTTGGTCCTACCCTTCACCTTTACGGGAACATGTTGGCCCTGAACTCCCACTATTTCCTTTTTGAATGACTCCCACTGTTTGATGTAGACTTTCCTACAAGTAGCTGTTCCAGTCCACCTTGGCCAGATCCTGTTTTATCCTATTGAAATCGGCCTTCCACCAATTCAGTACTTTTATTTCTGGTCCCTCTTTGTCCTTTCCCATAACTACCTTAAATCTTACAGAGTTATGGTCACTATCTCTGAAATGCTCCCCCACAGACACTTCTACCATTTGTCTGGCTTCATTCCCGAGGATTAGGTCCGGTATCGCCCCTTCTCTTGTAGGACTTTCCACATGCTCGCTCAAAAAGCTCTCCTGTATGCACTTTAAGCATTCCACATGAGAGTGGTCCTAAAGGAAGAATGCTAAATTGGGGGAAGGCCAACTATACCAAAATTCAGCAGGAGCTGGGGAATGTAGATTGGGAGCAGCTGTTTGAAGGTAAATCCACTTTTGATATGTGGGAGGCTTTTAAAGAGAGGTTGATTAACGTGCAGGAGAGACATGTTCCTGTGAAAATGAGGGGTAGAAATGGCAAGATTAGGGAACCATGGATGACAGGTGAAATTGTGAGACTAGCTAAGAGGAAAAAGGAAGCACACATAAGGTCTAGGCGGCTGAAGAAAGACGAAGCTTTGAAAGAATATCGAGATTGTAGGCGCAATCTGAAACAAGGAATTAAGAGGACTAAAAGGGGTCATGAAATATCTTTAGCAAACAGGGTTAAGGAAAATCCCAAAGCCTATTATTCATATATAAGGAGCAAGAGGGTAACTAGAGAAAGGATTGGCCCACTCAAGGACAAAGGAGGAAAGTTATGCGTGGAGTCAGAGAAAATGGGTGAGATTCTAAACGAGTACTTTGCATCGGTATTCACCGAGGAGAGGGACATGACGGATGTTGAGGTTAGGGACAGATGTTTGATTACTCTAGGTCAAGTCGGCATAAGGAGGGAGGAAGTGTTGGGTATTCTAAAAGGCATTAAGGTGGACAAGTCCCCAGGTCCGGATGGGATCTATCCCAGGTTACTGTGGGAAGCGAGAGAGGAAATAGTTGGGGCCTTAACAGATATCTTTGCAACATCCTTAAACACGGGTGAGGTCCCGGAGGACTGGAGAATTGCTAATGTTGTCCCCTTGCTTAAGAAGGGTAGCAGGGAAAATCCAGGTAATTATAGACCGGTGAGCCTGACGTCAGTGGTAGGGAAGCTGCTTGAGAAGATACTGAGGGATAGGATCTATTCCCATCTGGAAGAAAATGGGCTTATCAGTGATAGGCAACATGGTTTTGTGCAGGGAAGGTCATGTCTTACCAACTTAATAGAATTCTTTGAGGAAGTGACAAAGTTGATTGATGAGGGAAGGGCTGTAGATGTCATATACATGGACTTCAGTAAGGCGTTTGATAAGGTTCCCCATGGTAGGCTGATGGAGAAAGTGAAGGCGCATGGGGTCCAAGGTGTACTAGCTAGATGGATAAAGAACTGGCTGGGCAACAGGAGACAGAGAGTAGCAGTGGAAGGGAGTTTCTCAAAATGGAGACGTGTGACCAGTGGTGTTCCACAGGGATCCGTGCTGGGACCACTGTTGTTTGTGATATACATAAATGATTTGGAGGAAAGTATAGGTGGTCTGATTAGCAAGTTTTCAGACGACACTAAGATTGGTGGAGTAGCAGATAGTGAAGGGGACTGTCAGAGAATACAGCAGAATATAGATAGACTGGAGAGTTGGGCAGAGAAATGGCAGATGGAGTTCAATCAGGGCAAATGCGAGGTGATGCATTTTGGAAGATCCAATTCAAGAGTGAACTATACAGTAAATGGAAAAGTCCTGGGGAAAATTGATGTACAGAGAGATTTGGGTGTTCAGGTCCATTGTTCCCTGAAGGTGGCAACGCAGGTCAATAGAGTGGTCAAGAAGGCATACAGCATGCTTTCCTTCATCGGACGGGGCATTGAGTACAAGAGTTGGCAGGTCATGTTACAGTTGTATAGGACTTTGGTTCGGCCACATTTGGAATACTGCGTGCAGTTCTGGTCGCCACATTACCAAAAGGATGTGGATGCTTTGGAGAGGGTGCAGAGGAGGTTCACCAGGATGTTGCCTGGTATGGAGGGCACTAGCTATGAAGAGAGGTTGAGTAGATTAGGATTATTTTCATTAGAAAGACGGAGGTTGAGGGGGGACCTGATTGAGGTGTACAAAATCATGAGAGGTATAGACAGGGTGGATAGCAAGAAGCTTTTTCCCAGAGTGGGGGATTCAATTACAAGGGGACACGAGTTCAAAGTGAAAGGGGAAAAGTTTAGGGGGGATATCCGTGGAAAGTTCTTTACGCAGAGGGTGGTGGGTGCATGGAACGCATTACCAGCGGTGGTGGTAGACGCGGGCACGATAGCGTCTTTTAAGATGTATCTAGACAGATACATGAATGGGCAGGAAGTAAAGAGATACAGACCCTTAGAAAATAGGCGACAGGTTTAGATAGAGGATTTGGATCGGCGTAGGCTTGGAGGGCCGAAGGGCCTGTTCCTGTGCTGTAATTTTCTTTGTTCTTTGTTCTTTAAGCCTTTTGCACTAAGATTATCCCAGTTGGTATTGGGGAAGTTGAAATCCTCTACTAATATTACCCTATTATTTTTACACCTCTCTGAGATTTGCCTACTTATCTGCTCCTCTATCTCTCCCTGACTGTTTGGAGGCCTGTAGTACACTCCCAGCCAAGTGATTGCCCCTTTTTGTTTTTCAGTTCTACCCATAAGGCCTCATTTGAGGAACCTTCTGAGATATCATCCCTCCTTCCTGCAGTAATTGACTCCTTGATCAATACTGCAATGCCACCTCGTCTTTTACACACACCCCAACCACCCGTCACGCCTGAAGATTCTATACCCTGGAATATTGAGCTGCCAGTCCTGCCCCTCCCTCAACCATATCTCTGTGATAGCAATAAAATCATATTCCCATGTGTTAATCAAAGCCCTCAATTCATCTGCCTTACTGGTATGACTCCTTGCATTAAAATAGATGCAATCCAGCCTTGCATTACTCGCTTGTGCCTTAACAGGTCTATATTTGCTCTGCCTTCCAGACTGACTTAATTTCTCTTCTATTTTTGACTGCATCACCCCCTACTGTACCTCCACTCTGTTTCCCATCCCCCTGCCGAATTAGTTTAAACACCCCCCAACAGCACTAGCAAACCTCCCAGCAAGGATGTTGGTTCCGTTCCGCTTCAGGTGTAACCCATCCAACTTGTACTTGTACCTTCGCCAGAAACAGACCCAGTGATCCAGGTAACTAAAGCCCTCCCTCCTGCACCAACTCCTCAGCCACGCATTCAACTGCTCTATCCTCTTATTCCTATACTCACTTGCACGTGGCACCGGGCATAATCCAGAGATTACAACCTTTGAGGTGCTGCTTTTTAATTTGCGAACTCTCTCCCTAAATTCTTGTTGCAGGACCTCATCCCTCTTTCTATCAATGTCGTTGGTACTAATGTGAACCACGACCTCTGACTGTTCACCCTCCCCCTTCAGAAGTCCTGCAGCTGCTCCATGACATCTTTGACCCTAGCTTCAGGCTGGCAAAATACCATCCTGGAGTCACGTTTACGGCCACAGAAACGCCTATCTGTACCCCTTACGAGAGTCCCGATCACTATAGCTCTCCCACTTTTTTTCCTCCCCTCCTGTGCAGCTGAGCCACCCGTGGTGCCACAGTCTTGGCTCCTGCTACATTTCCCTGAGAAGCTATCTCCCCCAACAATATCCAAAGCGGAAAATCTGTTAGATAGGGAGACGGACCCAGGGGACTCCTGCACTACCTGCCTAGTTCTTCGACTTTGCCTGGCGGTCACCCATTCCCTTTCTGCTTGAGCAGTCTTTGCCTGCGGTGTGACTACCTCCCTCTACGTGCTATCCATGATGATCTGAGCCTCGCGGATACTCCAGTGTCCCCAGCCGCCGCTCCAAATCTGAAACGCAGATTTCGAGTAGCTGCAGCTGCACACATGTTCTCCCTGGACATTGAAAGTGTCCCTGATTTCCCACATTGCACAGGAACTTTGGTTCTGTCTTCACAAAAGAGGACACAAATAACATAGCAGAAATGTTGGGGGACACAGGGTTTCGTGAGAGGGAGGAACTGAAGGAAATCCCTTCCGAAGAAGGGTCACTGACCCAAAACGTTAACTCTGCTTCTCTTTCCACAGATGCTGCCAGACCTGCTGAGTGATTCCAGCATTTCTTGTTTTTGTTTCAGATTTCCAGCATCCGCAGTATTTTGCTTTTATTGAAGGAAATCAGTATTAGTAAAGAAATGGTGTTGGGGAAATTGATGGGATTGAAGACCGATAAATCCCCAGGGCCTGATAATCTACATCCCAGAGTACTTAAGGAAGTGGCCTAGAAATAGTGGATGCACTGGTGGTCATCTTTCAAGATTCTATAGACTCTGGAACAGTTCCTACAGATTGGAGGGTAGCTAACATAACCCCACTATTAAAAAAGGGAGGTAGAGAGCAAACAGGGAATTATAGACAAGTCAGCCTGACATCAGTAGTGAGGAAAATTCTAGAGTCCATTATCAAAGATTTTAAAGCAGAGCACTTAGAGAACAGTGGTAGAATCGGACAGAGTCAGCATGGATTTACGAAAGGGAAATCATTTTTTTTGTTTGACAAATCTACTAGAATTCTTCGAAGATGTAACTAGTAGAGTTGATGAGGGGAAGCCAGTGGATGTGATTTATTTGGACTTTCAGAAGGTTTTCAACAAAGTTGCACATGAGAGGTTAGCATGTAAAATTAAAGCGCATGGGATTGGGGGTAGTGTATTGCGTTGGATAGAAAACTGGTTGTCAGACAGGAAACAAAGTGTAAGAATAAACGGGTCTTTTTCCAAATGGCAGGCAGTGACTAGTGGGGTACCGCAGGGATTGGTGCTAGGACCCCAGTTATTCACAATATATATTAATGATATAGTTGAGGGAACTAAATGTAATATCTCCAAATTTGCAGATGACACAAAACTGGGTGGGAGGGTGAGTTGTGAGGAGGATGCAGAGAGGCTTCAGGGTGAGTTGGACAAGTTGAGTGAGTGGGCTAATGCATGGCAGATGCAGTATAATGTAGATAAATGTGAGGTTATCCACTTTGGTAGCAAAAACAGGAAGGCAGATTATTATCTGAATGGTTATAAACTGAGAGAGGGAAATATGCAACAAGGCATATTGGGGCGTCACAGTGGCGCAGTGGTTAGCACCGCAGCCTCACAGCTCCAGCGACCCGGGTTCAATTCTGGGTACTGCCTGTGTGGAGTTTGCAAGTTCTCCCTGTGTCTGCGTGGGTTTCCTCCGGGTGCTCCGGTTTCCTCCCACATGCCAAAGACTTGCAGGTTGATAGGTAAATTGGCCATTATAAAAAAATTGTCCCTAGTATAGGTAGGTGGTAGGGAAATATAAGGACAGGTGGGGATGTGGTAGGAATATGGAATTAGTGTAGGATTAGTATATAAATGGGTGTTTGATGGTCGGCACAGACTCGGTGGGCTGAAGGGCCTGTTTCAGTGCTGCATCTAAAAACTAAAAACTAAAACTAAAGGCCTGAGTGTTCTCGTACACCAGTCACTGAAGGTCAGCATGCAGGTGCAACAGGTGGTAAAAAAGGCAAATGGTATGTTGGCCTTCATAGCAAGAGGATTCAAGTACAGGAGCATGGGTGTCCTGCTGCAATTATACAGTGCCTTGGTGAGGCCACACCTGGAATATTGTGTGCAGTTTTGGTCTCCTTATCTGAGGAAGGATGTTCTTGCTATAGAGAAAGTGCAGCGAAGTTTTACCAGACTGATTCCTGGGATGGTGGGACTGACGTATCAGGAGAGATTGTGTCGGTTAGGATTATATTCGCTGGAGTTCAGAAGAGTGAGGGGGATTCTCATAGAAACATATAAAATTCTAATCGGACTTGACAGGATAGATGTAGGAAAGATGTTCCCGATGGTGGGGGAGTCCAGAACCAGGGGTCATTGTCTGAGGATACAGGGTAAACCTTTCATAACTGAGATGAGAAGAAATTTCTTCACCCAGAGAGTGGTGAGCCTGTGGAATTCGTTATCACAGAAAGCAGCTGAGGCCAAAACGTTGTATGTTTTCAAGAAGGAGCTAGATATCGCTCTTGGGGCAAAAAGGATCAAAGGATATGGGAGAAAGCGGGAACAGGTTACTGAGTTGGATAATCAGCCATGATCATAACGAATAGTGGAGCAGGCTCAACAGGCCCGAATAGCCTACTCCTGCTCCTATTTTCTACGTTTCTATTTTCTATGCTTCTACGAGAGATTAGTAAGCAGCTGAACTTGAGTCATGTTGGCTCTTTTTTATGAACATAAAATTTGACACTTTAACATGAAGTGGAAGTCTTCCAGTTACAAGATTTTTTTTAAATCCACATATTGCAGAGATAAATGTAAATGATCTACTCAAACACAGATAAGCAGCAGTAAATGAATCAAAAAGAGTCTATGTATGTAGATTATTATTGTATATTCAATCAAAAATTAATCAAAGATTAAAGGAAGTAAATCACTATCTCTTTCTTTTGGAAAACCGACTCGAATCCATTTGGCACAAAAGAAGAAAAGTAAATTGGGCATCGCTGGCTAGGTCAGCATTTATTGCTCATCCCTAATTGCGCTTGAGAAGTTGGTGGTGAGCCATCTTCTTGAACTGCTGCAGTTGTTGTGATGTAGATAAGCCCAATATGCTATCAGGTAGGTAGTTCTAGGATTTTGACCCAGCAATGATGAAGGAACGATGATGTATTTCCAAGTCAAGATGGTGTTTGACCTGGAGGGGAAATTGCAAGAGGTGGTGCTCTCATGTGCCTGCTACCCTTGTTCTTCTGGGCAGAATTAACTCATGCAAAGTCAGTTCAACATATTACTTTATTTGTCAAAAATCCATGTGAACTTAGATCTTATAGAAAGATCTATTCTAATACAAACTCTAATTAAGCAGTTGGCTGCATTTTCACGCTTGAGGAACTTGGGTGGGATCGGGCGGGATCTTCCAAAGTTTTATACTATCTCATTAATCATGTTTGTGACTTCTACAATTCACTTATCGGCAAGTTTCAGTGTGTGACCGTTAGTTCATCAAGTTTAACGTTGCTGAAAATGTTATGACCCTTCGGCCATAAAGAGAAAATTGGCATAGGGTAAATAAGATTAGAGAGTTGAATGCATGCATGCATTGGTGCAGGAGAAATGGGTTTCAATTCGTCAGGCACTAGCACCAGAACTGGGGAAAGAAGAGCTGTTCCGTTGGGGCAGGCTTCGCTTGAACCATGCTGGGATCAGTGTCCTGGCAAATTGAATGACTAGGGCTGTAGATAAGAGTTTAAACTAAATAGTGTGGGAGGAGGGTTCAGGTGAGGGAAAATTTAGAAAGTTAAACAGAAAAGACAGGGCAATAGTGCAGGGTAGTGATATGGTTAATGATAACTGGAGTGTGACAGGAAGGGACAACGTATACAAACATAAGTGCACCAGCAAATAGAGTCAGAGTGGGAAAATGGATAAAAGACAAAATTAAAGGCTGTTTATCTGAATACATGCAGGATTCATAACATGATAGATGAACAGATGGCACAAATAGCAATAAATTGGTATGAACTGAGAAGTGACCTTATTGAAACATTTAAGATTGTGAGGGGGCTTGACAGGGTAGATGCTGAGAGGATGTTTCTTCCCGTGGGGGAATCTCGACTAGGGGGCATAGTTTCAGAATAAGAGGTTGCCCATTTAAGAGGGAGATGAGGAGGAATTTCCTCTCTCAGAGGCATTGTGAATGTTTGGAATTCTCTACCCCAAAGAGCTGTGGAGACTGAGTCATTGAATATATTCAAGGCTAAGTTAGACAGATTCCTGAACTATGGAGGAGTCAAGGGTTATGGGGAACAGGAAGGAAAGTGGACTTGAGGCCAAGGTCGGATCAGCCATGATCTTATTGAATGGTGGAGCAGGCTCGAGGGCTATATGGCCTACTCCTGCTCCTATTTCTTATATTCTTACTGAACAGATTGCTGAACCAATCTTGTTCTATTGTCTAAAGTTAGAACAGTGGTTAACTATCTTTCATTATATATGTCTCTTCCAGGCAGCTAGTAAAGTAAGAAACTTGTGCTTCCTATTTTGTTTACTTTAAGATGTTTCATCCAGTGTCAAGGATTTCAGAAAGACATATTTCATTTACCCATTTTATCTTACATACAATTCTTACATTAGCAATTTTGCCTTGGTTTCAGTATAAAATTTCAACACCTTCGAAAGGACTGTTTTCTCACCCTGTTGTTACAAAATGGGGTTGGAGTCATGCTATTTGTGGGTCTGGTGCTGCATTCAGTAGTTCAGCCAGCTATTGCCTTGACATATCCATGTGAAACCCGAACAAGGCAATGATTGAGAGAGTGACAGATATGGTGAATGGGGGAATGCCATGTAGGCAGTGTACTTTAATATTAAAAAGCCTTTGAAAAAGTACCACATTACAACAACTTACTATCATGAGAAAAACGTCAAAGAGATAAATGTAAATGATTTAGCAGAACACAGATAAGAAGCAGGAAACTAATAAAATGTTTATGCAACTTTATTATTATACAACACTTGATCAAGGAAGATGACAGCAGTGAAACTGGGTAGCACAGTGGGACTCTTCACTGTTCCTTCCTTTCTGGAACATAGACTAGAATTTCTGGTTTATCTCTACGGTCATAAATTCAAAGTTCTTAGTTGTGATTTTCAGAGAGAGTGTGCTTCTCAGTCTAGGAGAAGATGAGAAACAAAACAACTTTTTTTTACTCGTTCATGGGATGTGGGCATCGCTGGCTCTGCCAGCATTTATTGCCCATCGCTAATTGCCGTTGAGAAGGTGGTGGTGAGCTGCCTTCTTGAACTGCTGCAGTCCATGTAGGGTAGGGACACCCACAGGAAGGGAGTTCCAGGATTTTGACCCAGCGACAGTGAAGGAATGGCGATATAGTTCAAAGTCAGGATGGTGTGTGGCTTGGAGGGGAACTTGCAGATGGTGGTGTTCCCATGCATCTGCTGCCCTTGTCTTTCTAAGTGGTAGAGGTCGAGGGTTTGGAAGGTGCTGTCGAAGGAGCCTTGGTGCATTATTGCAGTGCATCTTGAAGATGGCACACACTGCTGCCACTGTGCATTGGTGTTGAGGGAGTGAATGTAGATGGGGTGCCAATCAAGGCGGCTGCTTTGCCCTGAATGGTGTCGAACTTCTTGAGTGTTGTTGGAGCTGCACCCATCCAGGCAAGTGGACAGTATTCCATCACACTCCTGACTTGTGCCTTGTAGATGGTGAACAGGCTTTGGGTTGTCAGGAGGTGAGTTACTCAAGAACAAAGAACAAAGAAAATTACAGCACAGGAACAGGCCCTTCGGCCCTCCAAGCCTGCGCCGATCCAGATCCTCTATCTAAACATGTCGCCTATTTTCTAAGGGTCTGTATCTCTTTTCTTCCTGCCCATTCATGTATCTGTCTAGATACATCTTAAAAGACGCCTTCGTGCCCGCATCTACCACCTCCGCTGGCAACGCGTTCCAGGCACCCACCACCCTCTGCGTAAAGAACTTTCCACGGATATCCCCCCTAAACTTTTCCCCTTTCACTTTGAACTCGTGTCCTCTAGTAATTGAATCCCCCACTCTGGGAAAAAGCTTCTTGCTATCCACCCTGTCTATACCTCTCATGATTTTGTACACCTCAATCAGGTCCCCCCTCAACCTCCGTCTTTCTAATGAAAATAATCCTAATCTACTCAACCTCTCTTCATAGCTAGCGCCCTCCATACCAGGCAACATCCTGGTGAACCTCCTCTGCACCCTCTCCAAAGCATCCACATCCTTTTGGTAATGTGGCGACCAGAACTGCACGCAGTATTCCAAATGTGGCCGAACCAAAGTCCTATACAACTGTAACATGACCTGCCAACTCTTGTACTCAATACCCCGTCCGATGAAGGAAAGCATGCCGTATGCCTTCTTGACCAATTTATTGACCTGCGTTGCCACCTTCAGGGAACAGTGGACCTGAACACCCAAATCTCTCTGGACATCAATTTTCCCCAGGACTTTTCCATTTACTGTATAGTTCACTCTTGAATTGGATCTTCCAAAATGCATCACCTCGCATTTGCCCTGATTGAACTCCATCTGCCATTTCTCTGCCCAACTCTCCAATCTATCTATATTCTGCTGTATTCTCTGACAGTCCCCTTCACTATCTGCTACTCCACCAATCTTAGTGTCGTCTGCAAACTTGCTAACCAGTCCACCTATACTTTCCTCCAAATCATTAATGTATTCTCACCACAGGATTCCTAGCCTCTGACCTGCTCTTGTAGCCACGGTACTTATAAGGCTACTCCAGTTCAGTTTCTGGTCAATGGTAACCCCCAGGATATTGATAGTGGAGCATTCAGCGATCGTAATGACATTGAATGTCAAAGGGAGATGGTTAGATTCTCTCTTGTTGGAGTTGGTCATTGCCTGGCACTTGTGTGGCACGAATGTTACTTGCTACTTATCAGCCCAAGCCTGGATATTGTCCAGGTCTTGCTGCATTTCTACACTGACTGCTTCAGTATCTGAGGAGTTGCAAATGGTGCTGAACATTGTGCAATCATCAGCGAACATCCCCACTTCTGACCTTATGATTGAAGGAAGGTCATTGATGAAGCAGCTGAAGGTGATTGAGCCGAGGACACTACCCTGAGGAACATCTGCAGTGATGTCCTGGAGCTGAAATGATTGACCTCCAACAACCACAACCATCTTCCTTTGCGCTAGGTACGATTCCAACCAGCGGAGAGTTTCCCCCCGATTCCCATTGACTCCAGTTTTGCTAGGGCTCCTTGATGCCATACTCGGTCAAATGCTGCCTTGATGTCAAGGGCAGTCACTCTCACCTTACCTCCTGAGTTCAGCTTTTTGTCCATATTTGAACCAAGGCTGTAATGAGATCAGGATTTGAGTGTCCCTGGCGGAACCCAAACTGAGCGTCACTAAGCAGGTTATTGTTGAGCAATAACACTGTCAATGCCACCTTCCATCACATTACTGATGATTGACAATAGACTGATGGGGCGCTAATTGGCTGGGTTGGACTTGTCTGATAGGCGAACATAGGACATAAGAACATAGGAGCAAGAGTAGGCCATTCAGCCCATCAAGCCTGCTCTGCCATTCAATACGATCATGGCTGATCATCCACTTCAATGCCTTTTTTCCACACTATCCCCATATCCCTTTATGTCATTGGTATTTCAAAATATGTCAATCTCTACTTTAAACATACTCAATGACTGAGCTTCCACAGCCCTCTGAGTAAAGAAATTTCTCCTCATCTCTGTCCTAAGTGGCTTCCCCCTCATTTTGAAATTGTGTCCACTGGTTCTAAACTCCCCAACCAGGGGTAACATATTAGCTGCATCCACCCTGTTTATGCCTTTAAGTAGTTTGTAGGTTTCAATGATATCACCTCTCATTCTTCTAAACTCTATGAATACAGGCCCAGTTCCCCAATCTCTCTTCATAGGACAGTCCTGCCGTCCCGGGAAGAAGTGGGGTGCATTCCCTCTATGGCAATAATATCCTTCCTCAGGTAAGGGGACCAAAACTGCACATATTACTCCAGGTGCAGTCTAACCAAGGTTCTATACAACTGAAGCAAGACTTCACTACTCCTATACGTAAATCCTCTTGCGATAAAGGCTAACATATCATTAACCTTCCTAATTGCTTGCTGCACCTGCATGTTAGCTTTCAGTGACTTATTGACAAGGACACCCAGGTCCCTTTGTACATCGACACTTTCTAATCTCTGACCATTAAGAAATATTCTGCACTCCTATTCCTCCTACCAAAGTGGATAGCGTCACATTTTCCAACATTATATTCCATCTGCCACGTTCATGCCCACTCACTAAGTCTGTCCAAATCTCTTGAAGCCACTTTGCATCTTCCTCACAACACATATTCCCACCTAATTTGTTTCATCCACGAACGTGGAAATATTACATTTGGTCCCCACATACAAATCATTGCTATATATTGTGAACAGCTGGGACCCAAGCACTGATCTCTGCGGTACCCCACTAGGCACAGTCTGCCAATGCAAGAATGACCTGTTTATTCCCACTCTCTGCTTTCTGCCTGTTAACCAATCCTTAATCCATGCCAGTATATTACCTCCTATCCCATGTGCTTTAATTTTATTAACCAACCTCCTGTGGGGGACTTTATCAAACGCCTTCTGAAAATCCAAGCATATTACGTCCACCAATTTCCCTTTATCAATTCTGTTAGTACATCCTCAAAAAACTCCAACAGGTTTGTCAAACATGCTTTCCCATTCATAAATCCATGTTGACTATGCCCAATCAGATCATTATTATCCAAGTGTCCATTTATCACAGCCTTTAGAATAGATTCTAATATTTTCCCTAATACTCTTGTCAGGCTAAGAGGTCTGTAGTTCCCCGTTTTCTCCCTCTCTCCTTTCTTAAATAGTGGGGCGACATTTGCTACCTTCCAATCTGCAGGAACTGTTATCTCCATAGCAAACTCTTTCAACACTCTGGGATAAAGAACATAAGAACATAAGAAATAGGAGCAGGAGTAGGCCATTTGGCCCCTCAAGCCAGCCCTGCCATTCAATAAGATCATGGTTGACCTGCCCCAGACCTCAACTCCTCTTTCGTGCCAGCTCCTCATATCCCTCAACTCCCTGACATTTCGAAAATCTATCTACCTCCTCTTTAAATACTTTTAGTGATCTAGCCTCCACAACTCTCTGGGGTAGAGAATTCCAGACATTCACTACCCTCTGAGAGAAGAAATTCCTTCACATCTCAGTTTTAAATGAGTTTCCCCTTATTCTGTAACTATGTCCTCAAGTTCGAGATTCCCCCACTCGTGGAAACATCTTCTCAACATCTAACCTGTCAAGCCCCCTCAGAATCTGGTATGTTTCAATAAGATCACCCCTCATTCTTCTAAACTCTATTGAATAAAGGCCTAAACTGTTTAGCTGTTCTTGATAAGTCAACCCCTTCATCCCAGGAATCAGCCTAGTGAATCTCTTTTGAACTGCCTCCAATGCCAGTATATCCTTTCTTAAATATGGGGACCAAAACTGTACACAGTACTCCAGGTGTGGCCTCACCAACACCCTGTTAAGTTGTAACAAGACTTCCCTACTTTTAAACTCCAATCCCCTAGCAAAAAAGGCCAAAATTCCATTTGCTTTCTTAATTACTTGCTGTACCTGCATACTAACTTTTTGTGTTTCATGCACAAGAACACCCAGATCCCTCTGTGCTGCGCTTTTTTGAAGTCTCTCTCCATTTAAATAATAGTCTGCCTTTTGATTCTTCCTACCAAAGTGCATGACCTCACACTTTCCTACATTAAACTCCATCTGCCAAGTTTTTGCCCACTCACTCAACCTACCTATATCCCCTTGTAGATTCCTTATGTCCTCTTCACAACATGCCCTCCCACCTATTTTTGTATCATCAGCAAATTTAGATATATTACACTCTGCCACCTCCTCCAAGTCATTAATATAGATAGTAAATAATTGAGGTCCTAGGACTGATCCTTGTCTATTCTACTAGTTACGTCTTTTCAACCTGAAAAAGACCCATTAATCCCGACTTTCTGTCTCCTGTGAGTTAACCAATCCTCAATCCATGCTCATACATTATCCCCAATACCGTGAGCTCATACCTTGTGCAATAATCTTTTATGTGGCACCTTATCGAACGCCTTCTGGAAATCCAAATACACTACAGCTACCGGTTCCCCTTTATCAACTCGGCTTGTTATATCCTCAAAGAACTCAAGCAAATTTGTCAAATATGATTTCCCTTTCACAAAACCATGTTGATTCTGTTTGATTGCGTTAAGCTTTGCTAAATGTCCTGCTATTTCTTCCTTAATAATGGACTCTAGCATTTTCCAACGACCAATGTTAGGCTGACTGGCCTATAGTTTCCTGATTTTTGTCTCCCTCCCTTCTTGAACAGGGGTGTCACATTCATGGTTTTCCAATCTGCTGGGACCCACCCAGAATCCAGTGAGTTCTGGAATATTTCAACCAATGCCTTCACTATCTCTGCAGCCACTTCCTTTAAATCCCTTGGATGAAGGCTGTCAGGTCTTGGAGACTTGTCTGCCTTTCGACTGATTAGTACGTCAAATACTTTGTCCCTCATGATAGAGACTATTACAAGATCTTTCCTCCCATTAGCTCCTTGCTTATCTGATATCTGTGGGATGTTTATAGTGTCCTCCACTGTGAAGACCGATGCACAGTGGCGCAATGGTTAGCACCGCAGCCTCACAGCTCCAGCGACCCGGGTTCAATTCTGGGTACTGCCTGTGTGGAGTTTGCAAGTTCTCCCTGTGTCTGCGTGGATTTTCTCTGGGTGCTCCGGTTTCCTCCCACAAGCCAAAAGACTTGTAGGTTGGTAAGTAAATTGGCCATTATAAATTGCCCCTAGTATAGGTAGGTGGTAGGGAAATATAGGGACAGGTGGGGATGTGGTAGGAATATGGGATTAGTGTAGGATTAGTATAAATGCGGAACACAAAAGTCCGAGTGTATCAGGCCTGTGTCCTCAGTACCTTGCTCTATGGCAGCGAGGCCTGGACAACGTATGCCAGCCAAGAGCGACGTCTCAATTCATTCCATCTTCGCTGCCTTCGGAGAATACTTGGCATCAGGTGGCAGGACTATATCTCCAACACAGAAGTCCTTGAAGCGGCCAACACCCCCAGCTTATACACACTACTGAGTCAGCGGCGCTTGAGATGGCTTGGCCATGTGAGCCGCATGGAAGATGGCAGGATCCCCAAAGACACATTGTACAGCGAGCTCGCCACTGGTATCAGACCCACCGGCCGTCCATGTCTCCGCTATAAAGACGTCTGCAAACGCGACATGAAATCGTGTGACATTGATCACAAGTCGTGGGAGTCAGTTGCCAGCATTCGCCAGAGCTGGCGGGCAGCCATAAAGACAGGGCTAAATTGTGGCGAGTCGAAGAGACTTAGTAGTTGGCAGGAAAAAAGACAGAGGCGCAAGGGGAGAGCCAACTGTGCAACAGCCCCGACAAACAAATTTCTCTGCAGCACCTGTGGAAGAGCCTGTCACTCCAGAATTGGCCTTTATAGCCACTCCAAGCGCTGCTTCACAAACCACTGACCACCTCCAGGCGCATATCCATTGTCTCTCGAGATAAGGAGGCCCAAAAGAGGTATAAATGGGTGGTTGATGGTCGACACAGACTCGGTGGGCCGAAGGGCCTGTTTCAGTGCTGTATCTCTAAAAAAAAAAATTGGTTTAAATTATTTGCCATTTCCCTGTTCCCCATTATTAATTCTCCAGTCGCATCCTCTAAGGGTCCCACGCTCACTTTAGCTACTCTTTTTTTATATACCTGTAGAAGCTCTTGCTGTTTGTTTTTATATTTCTTGCCAATTTACTTTCATAATCAATTTGCTACCTCTTTATTGGCTTTTTAGTCATCCGCTGCTGGTTCCTAAAAAAATTCAAATCCTCTGGCCTACTTTGTATGCCTTGGTTTTTGATTGGATACTCTCCTTGACTGCCTTTGTTAACCAGGGGTAGTTCACCCTTCTCATCGAGTCCTTCTTTTTGAATGGGATAAGTTTTTGCTGAGTGTTATGAAATAATAAATTTTTGATGTGCGTTGTGAAATAATATCAGGTAGAATATCAGGTCCTGGGGACTTATCAACCTTCAGCCCCATTAATTTCTCCAATACAACCTTTTTACTAATACTAATTTCATTCTCCCTAATCCCTTGGATCTCTAATTCTGGGAGATTTCATGTATCTTCCTCAGTGAAGACAGACACAAAGTAATCATTTCGCTTCTCTGCCATTTCTCTATTCCCCATTATAAATTCTTCTGACTCTGCCTGTAATGGACCCACATTTCTCTTAGCCAAAGTTTCCTTGTTACATATCTATAGAAGCTTTTACAATCTGTTTTTATGTTTTTTGCTAGTTTACATTCATATTATATTCTCCCTTTCTTTATCAGTTTTTTGGTCCTCCTTTGCTGTATTCTAAAGTCCTCCCAATCCTCAGGTTTACTACTATTTCTGGCAACTTTATAGGCCTTTTCTTTTAATCTTATACAATCTTTAACTTCCTTTGTTATCCACAGTTGACTTGTCTTTACTTTGGGGGTTTTTGTGCCATGAAGGAATGTATAGTTGCTGTAAACTGTGTCATAATTCTTTGAAGACTATCCATTATCTATGCACTGTCGTACCTTTTAATGTATTTTCCCAATCCACCTCAGCCAATTTTGCCCTTCATACCTTCATAATTTGCTTTGTACAAATTTAACACCGTGGCTTCAGATTGAAGTACCTCACTTTCAAACATAATGTAAACTTCTATCATATTATGGTCACTCATCCCTAAAGGTTCTTTTACAACAATTAGTCTTTTCTCATTACATAATACTAGATCTAAAATAACCTATTCTCTCGTCGGCTCCTCAACATTCTGCTCGAGAAAACCATCCCTACCTCACTCCAGAAACTCCTCCTCCACTGCATTACTGCTCATTAGGTGACGGAAAACTCTCCACCTGTCCAGAAGAGTGCAGCTCCGACAACACTCAAGAAGCTTGACACCATCCAGCACAAAGCAGCCTGCTTGTTTGACACCCCATCGACCATATTCAACGTCCACTCCCTTCACCACCGATGCACAGTGGCAGCAATGTATACCATCTACAAGATGCACTGCAGCAACTCACCAAGGCTCCTTTGACAGCACCTTCCAAACCGAAAACCTCTAACACCTAAGGACAAGGGCAGCAGATGCATGAGAACATAAGTTCCTCTCCAAGTCATATGCCATCCTGACTTGGAACTATATCGCCATTCCTTCTCTGTCACTGGATCAAAAACCTGGAACTCGCTCCCTAACAGCACTGTTCAAGAAGGCAACTCACCACCACCTTCTTAAGGGCAATATAGATGGGCAACAAATACTGGTCTTGCCAGCAACGCCCACATCCCATGAACAACATTTTAAAAAAAGATCCTTGCACCTATTTTCAGGAGCTGTTGAATTTTTCACCCACAACATTTTAAAGTCAGGATGCAATGGTGAATTTATATCAAACCTTAGAATGACGTTGGGTTCAACAAAAAACAAAGGATTTTGAGGTGATAGCGAAGGTTACAGGAGACTGACTAGGGCCTTGAATTTCTTCAATGACCATAGCACTGTTCTATGTCAAAGCATACAGTAGCAAAGTGGCTATGTTACTGAACTAGTAATCCAGTGGTCTAGATTAATAATAAAGTGATTCATTTTGGTAGGAAGAACATGGAGAGACAATATAAAATACACAATATAAAATAAAGGGTACAATTCTAAAGGGGTGCAGGAGCAGAGGGACCTTGGTATTTATGTGCATAAGACATTGAATGTGGCAGAACAGGTTGAGAGTGGCAGAACAGGTTGAGAGTGGTTAATAATGCATACAGTATCCTGGGCTTTATTAATAGGGGCATAGAGTACAAGATCAAGGAAGTTATGTTGAAGTTGTATAAGACACTAGTTCGACATCAGCTGGAGTACTGTGTCCAGTTCTGGGTGCCGCACTTTAGGAAAGACATGAGGGCATTGGAGAGAGTACAGAAAAGATTCAGGAGAATGGTTCCAGGTTTGAGGAATTTCAGTTGTGAAGATAAATTGGAGAAGTTAGGACCGTTTTCCTTGGAGAAGAGAAGGCTGAGAGGTGATTTGATAGAGGTATTCAAAGTCATGATGGTTCTGGATAGAGTAGATAGAGAGAAGCTGTTCCCACTCGTGAAAGGATCAAGGACAAGAGGGCACGGATTTAAAGTATTTGGTAAGAGAAGCAAAAGCGACATGAGGAAAAACTTTTTCATGCAGTGAGTGGTTAAGGTCGGACTGTGCTGCCTGAGAACATAGTGGAGGCAGGTTCAATTGAAGCATCCAAAAGGGAATTAGACAGTTATATGAAAAGGAAGAATGTGCAGGGTTACAGGGAGAAGGCAGGTGAATGGAACTGATGGAATTGCTCTTTCAGAGAGACAGTGAGAACACAATGGGCCGAACGGCCTCCTTCTGTACTGTAATGATTCTGTGAATAATGCAGAAAACATAACTTCACGGCTCACATGGCAATTGGGAATTTGTTTTTTTAAAATCTGGAAATAAAAAGCTGCTATCAGTACAAGTGACCATGAAGCTGTCAGATTGTTCTGAAAACCCAATTACTTCATTAATGTCTTTCAGAGAAGGAACCTGCAGATCTTACTAGCTCTGGTTCCCATCAACATGGTTGACTGTTAACTGCCCTCTGAAGAGGTCTAGCAAGCCACTCAGTTGTATCAAACTGTTACGAAGAATAGCACGCCACACAAGCTGCAGCGGTTCAAGGCCCAGCACCACCTTTCTCAAAATAGCAAGGGATGGGCAATAATTATGGTTTTGTTAGCAACGCTTACTACTAAAATGAAAAAGGTTCAGAAAAGAATGCCATTTACCAGCAGGGGACTTGTAAGAAATTTCCTGGGTAAGTTTCTTTTCATATTTGCATGTTCTGGGATAATTCATGTGTAAAACAAGTAGAAGGACATTTGAGTTCCACAATGGAGCAACTGCTTAAAAGCATTCTGCTGACTACTGGTATGGTTTCAACAGTTTGCTGTGTGACAGTCCATTCCCATTGAGCATCTTTATGCAGTAGCGTCTAAAGAGACGCCATGATCTCTGCATACATAGGAACGAATTTGTGATAAAAGCTGGTCGTACCAAGGAACAATGCCAAATCTTTCATGTTAGATGGTGTAGAGAGTGCATTCAGGGCTTTGATGTTGTCATGTGTAGGCTAAAGGCCGGCTTTGGTCTGCAAATGAAACCCAACCCGAGCCCGACAGAACCATATCCAAGCCCGCGCCCGACCCGACCATCAGTTAACCTACCTTCCGTTTTTCACTTTGTTGCTTATCTGCACAAGCTTTAAAGAACTGTAACAAAACTACCTTTCAAGTCCAAAAAGTACATTAACATTGGAGCCACTTACCAGAGGTGATAGACCGTGTCTGACCTGGCCCGACCCGACCCGAGCCCAAATGTTGGACCCGGAAGTGCGACCCGACCCAACCCGAACCTGACACATGTCATCGGGTCCCATCGACTTCAGGTCGGGCAGCCATGCTCGAGTGTAGGCTTTACTCCAGCTGCTGTCTCTTTTAGCTTCAGTTTCAACACACTAGGCTAAAGTAATCAAACACAGTGAACACCGATCAGTGGACAGACTACTACAACCAAACCCAGGTCCTTAAGATGTCCTTACCTAGTCTGGCCTACATGTGACTCCAGACCCACAGCAATGTGGTTAACTCTTACATGCCCTCTGAAATGGCCAAGCAAGCCACTCAGTTGTACGTAACCGCTACAAAGTCAATAAAAAGGAATCAAACCGGACGGACCACCCGGCATCAACCTAGGCACCGGAAACGACAACGGCAAACCCTGCCCTGTTGACCCTGCAAAGTCTTCCTTACTAACATCTGGGAGCTTGTGCCAAAGTTGGGAGAGCTGCCCCACAGACTAGTCAAGCAACAGCCTGACATAGTCATACTCACGGAATCATACCTTACAGACAATGTCCCAGACACTGCCACCACCATCCCCGGGTATGTCCTGTCCCACCGGCAGGACAGACCCACCAGAGGTGGTGGCACAGTGGTATACAGAAGGGAGGGAGTTGTCCTGGGAGTCCTCAACATTGACTCCGGACCCCATGAAGTCTCATGGCATCGGGTCAAACATGGGCAAGGTAACCTCCTACTGATTACCACCTACCGCCCTCCCTCAGCTGATGACTCAGTACTCCGTCATGTTGAACACCACTTGGAGGAAGCACTGAGGGTGGCAAGGGCACAAAATGTACTCTGGGTGGGGGACTTCAATGTCCATTACCAAGAGTGGCTTGGTAGCACCACTACTGACCGAGCTGGCTGAATCCTAAAGGACATAGCTGCTAGACTGGCAGGTGGTGGGGGAACCAATATGAAGGAAACACATACTTGACCTCGTCCTCACCAATCTGTCTGCTGCAGATGCTTCTGTCCATGACTGTATTGGTACGAGTGACTACCGCACAGTCCTTGTGGAGATGAAGTCCCGCCTTCACATTGAGGATACCGTCCATCGTGTTGTGTGGCACTATCACCGTGCTAAATGGGATAGATTTTGAACTGATCTAGCAATGCAAAACTGGGCATCCATAAGGCGCTGTGGGCCATCAGCAGCAGCAGAATTGTACTCAAACACAATCTGTAAACTCATGGCCCAGCATATCCCCCACTCTACCATTACCATCAAGCCAGGAGACCAACCCTGGTTCAATGAAGAGTACAGGAGGGCATGCCAGGAGCAGCACCAGGCATACCTCAAAATGAGGTGTCAACCTGGTGAAGCTACAACACAGGACTATCTGCGTGCCAAACTGCATAAGCAGCATGCGATAGACAGAGCTAAGCGATCCCATAACCAACGGATCAGATCTAAGCTCTGCAGTCCTGACACATCCAGCCATGAATGGTGGTGGACAATTAAACAACTAACTGGAGGAGGTGGCTCCACAAATATCCCCATCCTCAATGATGGGGGAGCCCAGCACATCAGTGCGAAAGATAAGGCATTTGCAACAATCTTCAGCCAGAAGTGCCTCCTCCTGAAGTCCCCAGCATCACAGATGCCAGACTTCAGCCAATTCGAATCACTCCGCGTGATATCAAGAAACGACTGAAGGCACTGGATACTGCAAAAGCTATGGGCCCTGATAATATTCCGGCAATAGTACTGAAGACCTGTGCTCCAGAACTTGCCATGCCCCTAGCCAAGCTGTTCCAGTACAGCTACAACACTGGCATCTACCCTGCAATGTGCAAAATTGCCCAGATAGTGGGCAAAAAGCCCCCAAAAAGCAGGACAAATCCAACTGGGCCAATTACCACCCCATCAGCCTACTCTCAATCATCAGTAAAGTGATAGAAGGTGTCATCAACAGTGCCATCAAGCGGCATTTGCTTAGCAATAACCTGCTCAGTGACGCTCAGTTTGGGTTCCGCCAGGGCCACTCAGCTCTTGACCTCATTACAGCCTTCGTTCAAACATGGACAAAAGAGCTGAACTCAAGACGTGAGGTGAGAGTGACAGCCCTTGACATCAAGGCAGCATTTAACCGAGTATGGCATCAAGGAGCCCTAGCAAAACTGAGGTCAATGGGAATCAGGGGGAAAACCTTCCACTGGCTGGAGTCATACCTAGCGCAAAGGAAGATGGTTGTGGTTGTTGGAGGTCAATCATCTGAGCTCCAGGACATCACTGCAGGAGTTCCTCAGAGTAGTGTCCGAGGCCCAACCATCTTCAGCTGCTTCATCAATGACCTTCCTTCAATCATAAGGTCAGAAGTGGGGATGTTCGCTGATGATTGCACAATGTTCTGCACCATTTGTGACTCCTCAGATACTGAAGCAGTCCGTGTTGAAATGCAGCAAGACCTGGACAATATCCCGGCTTGGGCTGAGAAGTGGCAAGTAATATTCGCGCCACGAATATGTGCCAGGCAATGACCATCTCCAACAAGTGAGAATCTAACCATCTCCCCTTGACATTCAACAGCATTACCATCGCTGAATCCCCACTATCAACATCCTAGGGGCTACCATTGACCAGAAACTGAACTGGAGTAGCCATATAAATACCATGGCTACAAGAGCAGGTCAGAGGCTAGGAATCCTGAGGCGAGTAACTCACCTTCTGACTCCCCAAAGCCTGTCCACCATCTACAAGGCACAAGTCAGGAATGTGATGGAATACTCTCCACTTGCCTAAATGGGTGCAGCTCCAACAACACTCAAGAAGCTCGACACCATCCAGGACAAAGCAGCCCGCTTGATTGGCACCCCATCTACAAACATTCACTCCCACCACCACCGACGCACAGTGGCAGCAGTGTTTACCATCTACAAGATGCACTACAGCAATGCACCAAGGCTCCTTAGACAGCACCTTCCAAACCCGCGACCTCTACCAACTAGAAGGACAAGGGCAGCAAATACATGGGAACACCACCACCTGCAAGTTCCACTCCAAGTCACACACCATCCTGACTTGGAACTATATCGCCGTTCCTTCACTGTCGCTGGGTCAAAATCCTGGAACTCCCTTCCTAACAGCACTGTGGGTACACCTACCCCAAATGGACTGCAGCGGTTCAAGAAGGCAGCTCACCACCATCTTCTCAAGGGCAATTAGAGATGGGCAATAAATGCTGGCCTGGCCAGCATCACCCACATCCCATGAATGAATAAAAAAAAAAATCAGATATTCCAACTGCTGTCTTCCAATCCGGGAGATTGACAGGCAAGTGTTTTCTATTTCTGTTCTGCTCAAATCTCTCCATGGCATCTCTGAATTACATCTTTATTCTATGTTGGCAGCAGCATTGCCACAACAGTGTCCATTGGGCAAGCAGACAGAAGAGGTGGGAGAAGGAGACTAAAGAAGTTCTCAGAGGAGATCCCTGATGTCCTCTTCGAAGCGGTGGAGCAGAACAGGCACAGCCTCCTGAAACTCGCTCCAAAAAGCCTGGTAAAACAGTGAACCATGCTGCCTGGAGGGAGATGGTGTTAGCACTGGCACTGTTGGCCAGCTCCCTCACTCCTAGAACAGCAGAGCACTACAAGAATAAATTCAATGATCTCACCAGATCTGGCAAGGTAAGGCACGGACAGTGATTTTTCTTTTTTCCTTGACCACCCTGAAAACCACCACACTCTTCACCTTCTTAAAACAACACTCACAACCTTAACCTTTCACACTACATTCTGGTTGGGGGCACCTACTAACTCCCTTGCCTTCACTATCGCTACACACCACCTCAAAATACAAAAACTACCTTATGGAATCCCTCAACCACCTTCCTCCAATCTAACAGCTTTTTTCCACACCACCTCCCATCCTATCACACATCTCACACTTCACCATTTCCACTATAATCACCACACCCCCCTCCCCTGCAAATCTTACCCTTACTTATCTGTTATTTCAGGAAAAAACTGATGCACAATGTACGACAGAGGCAGGCCACAAGAAAGAACATCTCAACACTCTGTTCCTTCACCACCCCATGAGGAAAATGCCCTGGCCCTATTGAGGGCACTGTCCACCTCACCTATGCTGGAGGATGGTCAGCAGCATCATGCCGGGGAAGGTGAGGAACCTACAATGTTTTAACCTACCTATCCTCGTTGCTTATAGATACATACAACCATACAATCTTTCCATCCCCTTGTCTCCTACATCTTGAGAGGGTCAAGTTCATTCCTTCTCAAAATCTATCATGATTCCCTGCAGATCCACCACAACCAAGGGGACTGCAGGAAGATGAGGAGCTGGAGGAGAGCTGTCCAATCTCCACATAGTGCCCTGTGCGATGGAACAGGAGGAAGAAGTCTTGGTAACAGGGAGAGCTGAGCCATCAAACCCCTCCCCCAGGTGACCACTTGCCACTGACTACTCTCTCCCAGGCTCCAGTGCAGGGACTTTCACATGAAGAGATTTAGATAGTGATACTGAGGAATTTTTACCAGGTGAGTCATGGCCAAACAGGAATGAAGCAGTGAGAGGTGGGTGAGAATGTGCCATCTTCCCCACAGAGGCAGGGACTGTCAATTACTTCATAGTTGTGAGACCAGAACTCATAGCTACTTACCTCAAAAGAAGAATGGTGGAACTTCAAACCTATGTGCAGGCTTTGTGAAAAAAGTCCCAGGACCTGCAGCAATTAGAAGGTCTGACCATTGAGTCTACATCTCTCTTTTACAACAACATCCCAGGAGGTTTCTCTTCCTTCTAGGCAACAATGCAGCAAGTGGCAGCTTCATTAACACCTACAGCAAAGCCCTGAATGAGAGGCAGGTAGGTACCATTCAGGCCCTCCGCCTCCATGTGAGCACAGACTGCATCTCTGTAGGTAACTGGGGACAGCTTGAAGCACAGAACTGATTGCGTCTTCCAATTCGTGACCACTGTCCGTCTCCCAGGGCTGGACAGCTCTGATATTCACCAGTAGATCAGCAATCGAACTGATCAGTGGAGCTGCAGATGCAGAGCCCAGAGGAATGGTCAAGTCCTTGTGCCATTTTTCAGGATATTAGCAGATGCCAGGACTCCAGCAAATCCGCATACGGTGGCGGTTGACACTGACATGCACAGGAGCATCTTCCAGAGTTGCAGCCAGCAAGGTTCCCTCTCGGGAACCAGCTGTCATGAGTTCAGATCCACCTCTGTCTCATGAAAAAAGAAAAAGAAAAGCAGACAATTCTGTGAAACACTCAGCAGCTCAGGCAGTATCTATGAAGGTCGGATTACCATTTTAGGCCTTATGGTTAAGGGGCATTCAATTTGAGATGTTAACCCTATCTTTCTCTCTCTATAGATGATGCCTTACCTGAAGTCCGTGGCATTAACCTGCTTTCTCCTTCCACCAAAATCCTGAGCCACCAGAGCCTGCTCCACTTCGCCAGTTCACTTACCTATTTCTTTTAGCTCTTCTCACACTATTCATAACTCGTATGTGTCTTTTATTTCTTTAATTCTTCTCATTACAGCAGAGCCCTGTATGAGAGGCAGGTAGGTACCATTCAGGCCCACCACCTCCATTTGTTTCATGTATCTATCACTTATGTTATTTAACCATTGTCTGTTCTCCACATAAGCATTTCACAGTTGCTCTATTTATTTTCTTGTGTGTGGTTAATTAAGTCAACATGGTTGATTTTTAAAACAGTTTTACAAATTTGTTAAATTTGTACACAATAGAATTATGTGAACATCTTAAGCACTGTCTTTAATGCCCCCCCATGCTTGGTTATTTCACATTATTGACAGAGAGTTGGGGCAGGTTCTCTCCCCAGCCACTCTGCACTGAAAATTCTCTGCAGCACAGTGGAACCAAAAAAAGAGGAAACAAAAGAAAGAAAAAAAAGTTAGGAATTTCCCCTCTTGCCAAGGAAACCTGTGTGTCTACTATCAAGATAGCAATCAATTAAACACAGTTATATCTTTTTAGGAGAATAGCTGTGTACACCTTACAGATACTTCACATACTGACATAATTGTACCCAGATGGGTGTTCACCAGGTGCATTCAACCTGATGCGCCATGAATTGACCAACACTGATTAGAAAATATAATTTCATTGGATTAAGCGTAATCACAAAATACTGCACAGATTACAGCTGTCATAAAATTATAATGTTACAACCAGAGGAGAAAGAGGTCTAGGATTTCCTTTCAGACATCACCTGTTCTTACTGTAACAGGGTTTAATTTTAAACACAGCGTGTTTTTAGCTCCCCCTTGGTGAATCCTTGTTCACCATTTTCCAATTATAAGGCAAAGAAACCAGCACAAACAGGTTTTCTTAGGTTTAAAGAAGAAAGACTGAAATTTATTAAACTTAAACTCTAATTCAGTTAACAACTACGGATACACGACAAGCCCATGTTAGCATGCATGCACAATACACACATGCAGATAGGGACAGAAAAGAGCAGAAGAAAAAATAAAGTGGAAAAGTTTGAGACAATCTCTGAAGTGGGTTTTTTGTTACTGTGCTTTGAGCTCGCTGTAGACTCCTTGATTGTCGGTAGATCTTGCTTTTTGTTAGGGACCAGTATTCTTCTTAAACCTTGTTCACTGTAGGAGACTTTTCTCTCTTGGGGTTCTTGTGTCTTCAGTGGGTTTTGAAGTTCTGTGAGAAAGAGATGGGAGCAGACAGACAGGAGAGGAGGTCTGCTTCAGTCCAGGAGCATCCTGCTTTCTCCAGGCTCTCAGTTCAAACTGTACAATTCAGAAACCCCCAGGTTGCCAAGCAGGTTAGTCATGTGACTAACTGGCCTGACCACATATTGGTTCTGTGTATTGTATCATCTTAGCAGGGAATGGAATGCGCTTCCCTACCTTCAATGTCTGTTAGTATGTAAATGTTTTTTCCAGCCAAGGTCTGGCAGTCCTTGTAACGGGCCTTCTCTTCTTCCGAGCAACAATTTGAAATTTAATGTCCATGCGGTGAAATTAATATGCCTCATTCTTGGCAGGTGGGGGCCTGCATGACAATATGGTCTTGAGTGATTATGGGACTGTAAACTTCACTTCATTGTCTTTTACCTTAAAAGGTTTCAAGTTTGATACAGTTAGCTGATTCTTCTTTTAGGTGGACTTTTGCATCCAAATATTGACTGCAAAGTGAAAGAAAACCTTTATAGCTTATAATAGCTTTAATGTTTTAAGGAAAATTTTCTTTTGCAAGAAGGTTAAAGAAAATGTCAGGAACAGATAATCAATCATTTGAGCTTTCAGAAAATACAATGGAACAATCTCTGAAGTCAGAAAGGAAGGAGATCCACAACCAGGTAAGGGATGGCGAAGAGACACATGGCGGGCATTTGCAAGTTTTTAAAAATAGTAGTTATTAATATCCAGTTCCCACATGGTGAGTCCCTGATCCCACTAATGACATGCGATGAGGTATCAAAGGGAAGTGCGGGGCTTCCCTTCAGAGTGAGGAGAAATGAACCAGACGGTCAATTGCTCCACTATGTTTCAAACTAGTATTGGCAAATGAACGGCATTAGTAAAGGATTGGGATCACACTAGCCTGGACTTTAAAACTACAATGATGATGGTTAGTAATTTAATTTTACCTGAAAATTGCTAATGATAGTGATAGCTATCCACACAGGTTAATAAAACAATACTATCTCAGCCAATAATTAAAAGTAAAAAGCATAACAATCTTTTGGGACCTAACTGATGCATGTTTTATGCATGCTGGTCTGTCTGAATCGAATTGGAAATTATGTGGAAAAATAATTTTCATGTCTGTCACTTACAGGATTTATTGAGACATTAAATGTTCAGTTTTGTTATTGTTTTTCTTGAACAGTAATGGATAGACATTTCCGAAGTTTACAGGAACCACCTGGATCAATATTTGATTCCACAGCCGACATTGGTAATTTGTCATGTGGGGAATTACTGGTACATGTTCCATGGCAGAGCTCACTGGATTGAGAAAAATTTGTCCCTGACAGGCAGTGGTCAGAATAGTTTTATGATTGTCAGAGATAAGCTCAGAAAAGAGGTTACGTCTCTGCTACCATGTTCCTTCCTGAGCCAAGAATAGCACTTGACACCCTGCTGCTTTGGCCATTTTCTCAATCCCCATGTTACGTTCATGTTGGTGGGGTAGGAATATAGGATCGGAGAAGGTCATTCAGTACCTCGAACCTACTCAGTCATTCAATTAGATCAAGGCTATGGGCCAAGTGCTGGCAATGGGATTAGGTAGCCAGGTCAGGTGTCTTTGATGCATCGGTGCAGACTCGATGGGCCGAAGGGCCTGTTCTGCACTGTATTATTCTGTGATTCTGTGATTCTGATTCTGTGACTGATCTGTACCCTTAATACATAACTAGATAGGTTGAATGAGTGGGCAGAAATCCGGCAGATGGAGTATAATGTGGGAAAATATGAAGTTGTTCACTTTGGCAGGAGGAATAAAAAAGCACAGTATAACTTAAATGGAGAACGCCTTCAGAATTTCGAGGTGCAGAGGGATCTAGTGTTCTACTGCATGGGTGACAAAAAGTTAGTATGAATGTACAGCAAGTAATAAAGAAGGCGAATGGAATGCAATCCTTTATTATGAGAGGAATTGAAAATAAAAGTAAGGATGTTATGCTTCAATAATACAGGGCATTGGTGAGACCACATCTCGAATACTGTGTGCAGTTTTAGTCTCCTTTTTTAAGGAAGGATGTAAATGTATTGGAGGTGGTTCAGAAGAGGTTTACTAGATCGCTACCTGGAATGAGCGGGTTGTCTTATCAGGAAAGGCTGGACAGACTGGGCTTATTTTCACTGGAGTTTAGAAGAGTGAGGGGGGACTTGATTAAAGTATATAAGATCCTGAACGGTCTTGACAAGGTGGATGTGGAAAGGATGTTTTGTCTTTTGGGTGAGTCCAGAACTAGGGGGTACTGTTTTAAAATTAGGGGTCACCCTTTTAGGACAAAGATGTGGAGAATTTTTTTCTCTCAGAGGGTTGTGCGACTTTGGAACTCTCTGCCTAAGAAGGTGGTAGAGGCGGGGTCAATGAATATTTTTAAAGCTGAGGTAGATAGATTCTTGTTAGGCAAGGGAATCAAAGGTTATTGGGGATAGTTGGGAGTGTGGAATTCGAGACACAAACAACCATGATCTTATTGAATGGCTGAGTAAGCTTGAGGGGCCGAACAGCCTTGTTCTGCTCCTAATTCGTATGTTCGTAACTCTGTTTAGCTGCCTTGATTCCATATCCCTTAATATCTGTGCAAAACAAAAAAGATCATAGAATCATAGAACTAAACAGCACAGAAGGAGGCCATTCAGCCTATCATGTCCACATCAGCCATTAAGTAGCCATACAGCCTAATACCATTTTCCAGCTCTTGGTCCGTAGCCTTGTAGGTTACAGCACTTCAAGTACACATCTGAGTACTTTTTCAATATGATGAGTGTTTCTGCCTCTACCACTCTTTCAGGCAGTGACTTCCAAAGCCCCACCATCCTCTGGGTGAAAAAACTTTCCCCTCAAACCCCCTCTAAACCACTTACCTATTGAATCTCAATTTTGAAATTTTTAATTGACCTAACCTCAGCAGCTTAATTGAGGAAAGAGTTATGGATTTCCACTACATTTTGTGTGGAGCGATTCCTGATATCACCCGTGAACAGCCTAGCTCTAATTTGAAGGCTATGCTACCTTGTCTGGACTTCCCCAACACAGGAAATTATTTCTCTCCATCTATCAAATTCTATCATGCCAATAGAAATGTAGATATTGACTTGACAAAATAAAAATGATCTCTAGTGCAGGATAAAAAAAAGTAAGTTTCCATAATGAAGGTCTTCCTTGCATGTCTATTGACAAATAGGGCGGCACAGTGGCGCAGTGGTTAGCACCGCAGCCTCACAGCTCCAGAAACCCGGGTTCGATTCCGGGTACTGCCTGTGTGGAGTTTGCAAGTTCTCCCTGTGTCTGCGTGGGTTTTCTCCAGGTGCTCCGGTTTCCTCCCACAAGCCAAAAGACTTGCAGGTTGATAGGTAAATTGGCCATTATAAATTGTCACTAGTATAGGTAGGTGGTAGGGAAATATAGGGACAGGTGGGGATGTTTGGTAGGAATATGGGATTAGTGTAGGATTAGTATAAATGGGTGGTTGATGTTCGGCACAGACTCGGTGGGCCGAAGGGCCTGTTTCAGTGCTGTATCTCTAATCTAATCTAAAATATCATTACAACTGCAATAGGAGTTCTGGAGCTGGCATTTGTCTATGTCATCCCTCAACTTAACCCTCAGCGCATATTACAGCCAAGTTCCACAGTGAGTTCTTCAGATACAAGTATTCATATCAAATGTAAGTACTGTTACAACCAAGGCAGGAGGAGTGCACTGTCTTTCTCTAGTTCCACTATTCCACACGTCATAACATATATTTAAATGTGTACGCAGTTACCTATATGGCCAATTTTATACGCTATTTTTGTTTGCTAGTACAGAACTTGAGTATTGCTGAAAATAGAGACATTTTGTCTAAGCTTTTCTTCTTGCACTCATCAGGACAATTCGCAAGAATGCCAATGTAAGGGAAAAAAACAAATTTATACTCTACGAGAGGAGACTGCTGATTGGTTGGCAAGTGGACTCTGATTAGTAGAGGCATTGCCATGGAAAATCTTGATATGTCACTTTTCTTGTAAACAACTCCCATAGTCAGAAGGCACCTGTTATTCACTTAGCTGAAGACATGTGGCATCCAGTAAAAGTTTTTAAACAGAGTCCTTCCAGTTACCCTTTAAAAAATGTCCAGCATTTATGGAATCACATCAGTCCTCCAATGAATTCATCTCCACAATTCTAAAATATGAGTCCTCAAAAATATTTTAAAAATGGAAGCACTTTCCTAACACTTGGATAAATCAGAGGTATGAACTTTTATTGATCAGTTTAGAGCAATCTTAATTTTTCTGACTTACACGTTTCTTTAACAATTTGAAAGTAGTTGTATTGTTTTCACAGTCTTGTTTTATCTCTTTGTGAATGTAAAGTGGTTAACTCAGTCAGGACTATTTAAAGGTTCCCTTTTATAATATGATGGGCGGCACAGTGGCGCAGTGGTTAGCACCGCAGCCTCACAGCTCCAGGGACCCGGGTTCGATTCCGGGTACTGCCTGTGTGGAGTTTGCAAGTTCTCCCTGTGTCTGTGTGGGTTTTCTCCGGGTGCTCCGGTTTCCTCCCACAAGCCAAAAGACTTGCAGGTTGATAGGTAAATTGGCCATTATAAATTGTCACTAGTATAGGTAGGTGGTAGGGAAATATAGGGACAGGTGGGGATGTTTGGTAGGAATATGGGATTAGTGTAGGATTAGTATAAATGGGTGGTTGATGTTCGGCACAGACTCGGTGGGCCGAAGGGCCTGTTTCAGTGCTGTATCTCTAATCTAATCTAAACATTCGAGATTTGGGAAAGCATGCCAAATGTTACTCAATGAGTAGATTAGAATTGGTTGAAAAGGCAGGAGGGAAAAGCATTCTGTACAGCAATAAATTAGTGACATACAGAAGTTGAAGCTCAATTGAATTGAATTAGGTCATTTGGGTTAAGGTGCTCAAGATGTGGTGACACCCATATATAGGAAGGCAAATTGTTCCTTTGTTCACACTTCCTATCAATCTGCATGTCCTAACATTGTGGCAGTTGCCAGTGGAGTTTACACAGGTCAATTTTTTAAAAGACTGCTTTTTTTTTTAGTATAATGGAAATACTACTGCCACTCTGCAGGATTTGTCTTAACATAGGAAATGTTTTGCTGTCCTCATGAAATAAACCCTTACAACCAGCTAAGTTAGTGTCATTTTTGTTTATAGAGAAGCAAGCAACTGATGAAAGGATTATAGAACCATAGAAAAATGAAAGCATTCATGTAACATCTTCTCATCTCAGGCTTTTCCCAAGTGCTTTCTAACCATAAATTGGCAGTAGGCACACTGGGGGAAAATTTAGTCACGTAATGTCGCTTCAAAGCAAACTATATAGATTCCCCAGGGGCAAACAGCACTGCGGACTGCTACCTTCATGCCCCAATTAGAGTTCACTATTGATATAATTGAGGAAACCCAGGTTGGCCACACAGGTTGCGGGTACGCAATCAAATTTGCCTGACTGTCCCCGATGAGGCCCTAAAAACTTACCTTTTTTTTCCGGGGCTGTCCTTCATCTTCCTCCTGAAGCTGGGTGTAGTCCCAGAAGTGGCCACCACTCCTGGTGGCGCCGCTAGGACTAAGAGCTGCCAATCTGCTGATTAGCCGGCAGCTCCATTAGGTGGGACTTCCTGACTCAATGAGGTGGAAGTCCCAGCCAAGACCAATTAAAGGCATGGGGAGTGTAAAATCTGGTCTTGCTCCCCAGGCCTGGTGGAGGTGGGCTTGCCACCGAGTTTTTGGCTGGTGGACGGACCCCTCCCCCCACCATCCAACAGAAAATTCTGGCTAATGTTTCTAAAAGGTGTGCTTAAATAAGATTTCTTAGCACACTGAGCATTAAAACCTAAATAATTGGAGAGGATTGGGGAAGCATTTTGGATTTTGGATCAGGAATTCAGTTTCACTGGTACTCTGTTAAAGTCACTTATAGTTACAAGTGTGCAACCTCTGTGACCTGAAGGGATCATCACTGAATAGAAACTATGATCTCATTGAATTAGGTGCAGTGACAAAATACTATATAAATTACTGCTGTCATAAAATGGCATGGCCTTGAGTGATTAGGGGAATGTAACTTTCACTTCCTTGTCTTTTACCTATAAAGAGGCTTCAAAGTTGGATACAATTAGTTAATTCCAACCGGAATTCTATTATGTGTACTTTTACATCCAAATATTGACTGCAGGGAGAAAGAAAACTTTTGTATCTTTTAATAGCTTTAATGCTTTAAGACAAATTTGCTTTTGCAAGAACTTTAAAGAAAATGTCAGGAACAGATAATCAAGCATTTGAGTTTTCAGAAAACACAATGGACCAATCTCTGAAGACAGAAAGGAAAGAGATCTACAAACAGGTAAGGGATGGCGAAGAGACACACGGTGGGCATTTGCACATGTTATTAAAAATAATAGTTATTAATATCCAGTTCCCACATGGTGAGTTCCAGATCCCACTAATGACATGGGATGAAGTATCAAAGGGAAGTGCGGGGCTTTCCGTCAGAGTAAGGAGAAATGAACCAGACAGTCACTTGCTCCACCATGTTTCAAACAGCTTAGTATAGGCAAATGAATTGCATTAGTGGAGACTTGGGATCACTCCAGCCTCGACTTTAAAACTACAATGATGATGGTTAGTAATTTACTTTTACCTGAAGATTGCTAATAACTGTGATAGTTATACTGGTTAAAACTTTACTATTCCAGCCAATATTTAAAAGTAAAGAGCATAACAATCTTTTGGGACCTAACTTTCGCACGTTTTATGCATGCTGGTCTGTTTGAATCAAATTGGAAATTACGTGGAATTATGTTGTTTACAGAATTTATTGAGACATTAAATGTTCAGTTCTGTTATTGTTTTTCTTGAACAGTAATGGATAGACATTTCCAAAGTTTACAGGAACCACCTGGATCAATATTTGATTCCACAGCCGACATTGGTAATTTGTCATGTGGGAAATTACTGGTACATGTTCCATGGCAGAGCTCACTGAATGGAGAAAAATTTGTCCCTGAAAGGCAATGGTCAGAATAGTTTTACGATTGTCAGAGATAAGTTCAGAAAAGCGGTTACGTCTCTGCTACCATGTTCCTTCCTGAGCCAAGAAAATATGAATAGCACTTGACACCCTGCTGCTTTGGCCATTTTCTCAATCCCCATGTTACGTTCATGTTGTTTGGGGTAGGAATATAGGATAGGAGAAGGTCATTCAGTACCTCGAGCCTGCTCAGCTATTCACTTAGATCATGACTGATCTGTACCCTAACTCTATTTAGCTACTTTGGTTCCACATCCCTTAATATCTACGCATAACAAAAAACTATCATAGAATCATAGAAATTTACAGCATGAAGGAGGCCATTCAGCCCATCCTGTCCGCATCTGCCAATAAGTTGCCATCCAGCCTAATACCATTTTCCAGTTATTGACCTATAGCCTTGTAGGTTGTGGCACTTCAAAGTACACATCCAAGTACTTTTTCAATATGATGAGGGTTTCTGCCTCTACCACCCTTTCAGGCAGTGAGTTCCAGATCACCACCACCCTCTGGGTGGTAAAAATTACCCCTCAAAACCCCTCTAAACCATCTACCTATAGATTCTCAATATTGAAATTTTTAATTGACCTAACCTCAGCAGCTTTATTGTTGAAAGAGTTGTGGATTTCCACTACACTTTGTGTGGAGTGATTCCTGACATTAGTCCTGAACAGCCTAGCTCTAATTTTAAGGTTATGAATTTGCAATGCACCCAGTCCAAGGTCAATATATCGTTCTTGAAGTGTGGTGTTCAGAACTGAATGCATTACTCTAAATGGGATCTAACCAGAGCTCTGTATAGCTGGAGCATAACTTCCATCTTTTCATATTCCAGCCCTTTTGAGATGAAAGCTAACATTCCATTCTATTTGTTTAATTTATTTTTTGTACCTGTCCACCAGTTTTTCATGATTTCTGTACATGGTCTTACATTGATCTAAATGTTCTCTCTTGCCAATAGAAATGTAAATAATGGCTTGAGAAAATAAAAATGATCTCTGTTACAGGATAAAAGAAAGCAAGTTTCCATAATGAAGGTCTTCCTTACATGTTTGTTGGCAAGTATCATTACAACTGCAATAGGAGTTCTGGTACTGGCACTCGTCTATGTCATCCCTCAACTTGACCCTCAGCACATATTACAGCCAAGTTCAACAGCAAGTTCTTCAGATACAAGTATTGATATCAAATATAAATACCTGTATCACTTGGATAAATCAGAGGTATGAACTTTTTTGGATCTGTTTAAAGTAATCTTAATTTTTCTGACTTACATATTTCTTTAACAATTTGAAAATGGTTGTTTCTTTTTCACAGACTAGTTTTATCTCCTTGTGAATGTAAAGTGGTAAACTCAGTCAGAATTATTTAAATGTTCCCTTTGACAATATTCAACATTAAAGATTTGGAAGAGCATGCCAAATGTTACTTAATGAGTAGAAGAGAATTGGTTGAAAAGGCAGGAGGGAAAAGCATTCTGTAAAACAATAGATGAGTGATACAGAAGTTGAAGCTCAATTGAATTTAGGGCGGCACAGTGGCGCAGTGGTTAGCACTACAGCTCCAGGGACCCGAGTTCGATTCTGGGTACTGTCTGTGCAGAGTTTGCAAGTTCTCCCTGTGACCGCGTGGGTTTTCGCAGGTGATAGGTAAATTGGCCGTTGTATATTGCCCCTAGTGTAGGTAGGTGGTAGGCAATATGGGATTACTGTAGGGTTAGTATAAATGGGTGGTTGTTGGTTGGCACAGACTCGGTGGGCCGAAGGGCCTGTTTCAGTGCTGTATCTCTAAATAAAAAAATAAAATTGAATTAGGTCATTTTGGTTTAAGGTGCTCAAGATTTGGTGACACCCATGCACAGGAAGGCAAATTGTTCTTTTGTTCATACATCCTAACATGGTGGCAGCTGCCAGTGGAGTTAAGTTTTAAAAGATGTTTATGTTTTTTGTATAATGGAAATACTAGTACCATTTTGGATACTGTCGACGGAGATGGCTCACCAGGGGAAGGCAGCAGTAGCCAGGTTCATGGCACCGTGGCTGGCTCTGCTGTTCGGAAGGGCGGGGAAAAGGGTGGCAGGGCTATAGTCATCGGGGATTCGATTGTAAGGGGAGTAGATAGGCGGTTCTGTGGTCGAAAACGAGACTCCAGAATGGTATGTTGCCTCCCAGGTGCACGGGTCAGGGATGTCTCAGATCGGCTGCAGAACATTCTGAAGGGGGAGGGTGAACAGCCAGTTGTCATTGTGCACATAGGCACCAATGATATAGGTAAAAAACGGGATGAGGTCCTACAAGCAGAATTTAGGGAGTTAGGAGCCAAGTTAAAAAGTAGGACCTCAGAGGTAGTAATCTCAGGATTGCTATCAGTGCCACGTGATAGTCAGAGTAGAAATGAAAGAATAGTCAGGATGAATGCGTGGCTTGAGAGATGGTGCAGGAAGGAGGGGTTCAGATTTTTGGGACATTGGGACCGGTTCTGGGGGAGGTGGGACTATTACAAATTGGACGGTCTACACCTGGGCCGGACTGGAACCAATGTCCTTGGGAGTGCTTTTGCTAACGCTGTTGGGGAGGGTTTAAACTAATGTGGCAGGGGGATGGGAACCAAATGAGGAGGTCAGTGGACAGTAAGGAGGTAGTAACGAAAGCCTGTAAGGAACTAGATAATGAAGTCAGCGTGACTAAGGGGAAGAGCAGGCAGGGAGCAGATGATGAACGCAAAGGGACTGGTGGTCTGAGGTGCATTTGTTTTAATGCAAGAAGTGTAGTAGGTAAGGCAGATGAACTTAGGGCTTGGATTAGTACCTGGGAGTATGATGTTATTGCTATTAATGAGACTTGGTTGAGGGAAGGGCATGATTGGCAACTAAATATCCCAGGATATCGATGCTTCAGGCGGAATAGAGAGGGAGGTAAAAGGGGTGGAGGAGTTGCATTACTGGTCAAAGAGGATATCACAGCTGTGCTGAAGGAGGGCACTATGGAGGACTCGAGCAGTGAGGCAATATGGGCAGAACTCAGAAATAGGAAGGGTGCGGTAACAATGTTGGGGCTGTACTACAGGCCTCCGAACAGCGAGCGTGAGATAGAGGTACAATTATGTAAACAGATTATGGAAAGATGTAGGAGCAACAGGGTGGTGGTGATAGGAGATTTTAATTTTCCCAACATTGACTGGGATTCACTTAGTGTTAGAGATCTAGATGGAGCAGAATTTGTAAGGAGCATCCAGGAGGGTTTTCTAGAGCAGTATGTAAATAGTCCAACTCGGGAAGGGGCCATACTGGACCTGGTGTTGGGGAATGAGCCCGGCCAGGTGTTTGAAGTTTCAGTAGGGGACTACTTTGGGAATAGTGATCACAATTCTGTAAGCTTTAAAATACTCATGGACAAAGCAGGAGCTGGGGATTGTAGATTGGGAGCAGCTGTTTGAAGGTAAATCCACATGTGATATGTGGGAGGCTTTTAAAGAGAGGTTGATTAGCGTGCAGGAGAGACATGTTCCTGTGAAAATGAGGGATAGAAATGGCAAGATTAGGGAATCATGGATGACAGGAGAAATTGTGAGACTAGCTAAGAGGAAAAAGGAAGCATACATAAACATGTCTCGGATCGTGTTTTTGGGATCCTTAAGGGGGAGGGGGAGCAGCCCCAAGTCGTGGTCCACATAGGCACCAACGACATAGGTAGGAAGAGAGATGGGGATTTAAGACAGAAATTCAGGGAGCTAGGGTGGAAGCTTAGAGCGAGAACAAACAGAGTTGTTATCTCTGCGTTGTTGCCCGTGCCACGTGATAGCGAAGCGAGGAATAGGGAGAGAGAGGAGTTGAACACGTGGCTGCAGGGATGGTGCAGGAGGGAGGGTTTTGGTTTCCTGGATAACTGGGGCTCTTTCTGGGGTAGGTGGGACATCTACAAACAGGATGGTCTTCACCTGAACCAGAGGGGTACCAATATCCTGGGGGGGAGATTTGATAGTGCTCTTCGGTGGGGTTTAAACTAATTCAGCAGGGGGATGGGAACCTAAATTGTAGTTCCAGTGTACAGGATGTTGAGAGTAGTGAGGTCAGGGATAAGGTTACAAGGACGCAAGAGGGCACTGGCAAGCAAGAACCTGGTTTAAAGTGTGTCTACTTCAACACCAGGAGCATCCGGAATAAGGTGGGTGAGCTTGCAGCATGGGTTGGTACCTGGGATCTCGATGTAGTGGCCATTTCGGAGACATGGGTAGAGCAGGGGCAGGAATGGATGTTGCAGGTTCCGGGATTTATATGTTTCAGTAAGAACAGAGAAGATGGTAAAAGAGGGGGGGGGTGTGGCATTGTTAATCAAGGAGAGTATTACAGCGACAGAAAGGACGTTTGAGGACTCGTCTACTGAGGTAGTATGGGCCGAGGTTAGAAACAGGAGAGGTGAGGTCACCCTGTTGGGAGTCTTTTATAGACCTCCAAATAGTTCCAGAGATGTAGAGGAAAGGATAGCGAAGATGAATCTCGACAGGGGCGAGAGTAACAGGGTAGTTGTTATGGGGGACTTTAACTTTCCAAATATCGACTGGAAATACTATAGTTCGAGTACTTTAGATGGGTCAGTTTTTGTCCAGTGTGTGCAGGAGGGTTTTCTGACACAGTATGTAGACAGGCCAACCAGGGGCGATGCCACATTGGATTTGGTACTGGGTAATGAACCCGGCCAGGTGTTAGATTTAGATGTAGGTGAGCACTTTGGTGATAGTGATCACAATTCGGTTAGGTTTACCTTAGCGATGGGCAGGGACAGGTATATTCCGCAGGGCAAGAATTATAGCTGGGGGAAAGGAAATTATGATGCGATTAGGCAAGATTTAGGATGCGTAGGATGGGGAAGGAAACAGCAGGGGATGGGAACAATCGAAATGTGGAGCTTATTCAAAGAGCAGCTACTGCGTGTCCTTGATAAGTATGGACCTGTGAGGCAGGGAGGAAGTTGTCGAGCGAGGGAGCCGTGGTTTACTAAAGAAGTTGAAGCGCTTGTCAAGAGGAAGAAGAAGGCTTATGTTAGGATGAGACGTGAAGGCTCAGTTAGGGCGCTTGAGAGTTACAAGCTAGCCAGGAAGGATCTAAAGGGAGAGCTAAGAAGAGCAAGGAGAGGACACGAGAAGTCATTGGCAGATAGGATCAGGGAAAACCCTAAGGCTTTCTATAGGTATATCAGGAATAAACGAATGACTAGAGTTAGATTAGGGCCAATCAAAGATAGTAGTGGGAAGTTGTGTGTGGAATCAGAGGAGATAGGGGAAGTGTTAAATGAATATTTTGCGTCAGTATTTACAGTAGAGAAAGAAAATGTTGTCGAGGAGAATACTGAGATTCAGACTACTAGGCTAGATGGGATTGAGGTTCACAAGGAGGAGGTGTTAGCAATTTTGGAAAGTGTGAAAATAGATAAGTCCCCTGGGCCAGATGGGATTTATCCTAGGATTCTCTGGGAAGCTAGGGAGGAGATTGCAGAGCCTTTGTCCTTGATCTTTATGTCGTCATTGTCGACAAGAATAGTGCCGGAAGACTGGAGGATAGCAAATGTTGTCCCCTTGTTCAAGAAAGGGAGTAGAGACAGCCCAGGTAATTATAGACCTGTGAGCCTTACTTCGGTTGTGGGTAAAATGTTGGAAAAGGTTATAAGAGACAGGATGTATAATCATCTTGAAAAGAATAAGTTCATTAGCGATAGTCAGCACGGTTTTGTGACGGGTAGGTCGTGCCTCACAAACCTTATTGAGTTTTTAGAGAAGGTGACCAAACAGGTGGATGAGGGTAAAGCAGTGGATGTGGTGTATATGGATTTCAGTAAGGCGTTTGATAAGGTTCCCCATGGTAGGCTATTGCAGAAAATACGGAAGTATGGGGTTGAAGGTGATTTAGAGCTTTGGATCAGAAATTGGCTAGCTGAAAGAAGACAGAGGGTGGTGGTTGATGGCAAATGTTCATCCTGGAGTTTAGTTACTAGTGGTGTACCGCAAGGATCTGTTTTGGGGCCACTGCTGTTTGTCATTTTTATAAATGACCTGGAAGAGGGTGTAGAAGGGTGGGTTAGTAAATTTGCGGATGACACTAAGGTCGGTGGAGTTGTGGATAGTGCCGAAGGATGTTGTAGGGTACAGAGGGACATAGATAGGCTGCAGAGCTGGGCTGAGAGATGGCAAATGGAGTTTAATGCGGAAAAGTGCGAGGTGATTCACTTTGGAAGGAGTAACAGGAATGCAGAGTACTGGGCTAATGGGAAGATTCTTGGTAGTGTAGATGAACAGAGAGATCTTGGTGTCCAGGTGCATAAATCCCTGAAGGTTGCTACCCAGGTTAATAGGGCTGTTAAGAAGGCATATGGTGTGTTAGCTTTTATTAGTCGGGGGATCGAGTTTCGGAGCCACGATGTCATGCTGCAGCTGTACAAAACTGGTGAGGCCGCACCTGGAGTATTGCGTGCAGTTCTGGTCACCGCATTATAGGAAGGATGTGGAAGCTATGGAAAGGGTGCAGAGGAGATTTACTAGGATGTTGCCTGGTATGGAGGGAAGGTCTTACGAGGAAAGGCTGAGGGACTTGAGGTTGTTTTCATTGGAGAGGAGGAGGAGGAGAGGTGACTTAATAGAGACATATAAGATAATCAGAGGGTTAGATAGGGTGGATAGTGAGAGTCTTTTTCCTCGGATGGTGATGGCAAACACGAGGGGACATAGCTTTAGGTTGAGGGGTGATAGATAGAGGACAGATGTCAGAGGTAGTTTCTTTACTCAGAGAGTAGTAGGGGCGTGGAACGCCCTGCCTGCAACAGTAGTAGACTCGCCAACTTTAAGGGCATTTAAGTGGTCATTGGATAGACATATGGATGAAAATGGAATAGTGTAGGTCAGATGGTTTCACAGGTCGGCGCAACATCGAGGGCCGAAGGGCCTGTACTGCGCTGTAATGTTCTAATTCTAATTCTAATAAGGTCTCGGTGGCTGAAGAAAGACAAGGCTTTGAAAGAATATCGGGAATGTAGGACCAATCTGAAACGAGGAATTAAGAGCGCTAAAAGAGTCATGAAATATCTTTAGCAAACAGGGTTAAGGAAAATCTCAAAGCCTTTTATTCATATATAAGGAGCAAGAGGGTAACTAGAGAAAGGATTGGCCCACTCAAGGACAAAGGAGGAAAGTTATGCGTGGAGTCAGAGAAAATGGGTGAGATTCTAAACGAGTACTTTGCATCGGTATTCACCGAGGAGAGGGACATGAAGGATGTTGAGGTTAGGAACAGATGTTTGATTACTCTAGGTCAAGTCGGCATAAGGAGGGAGGAAGTGTTGGGTATTCTAAAAGGCATTAAGGTGGACAAGTCACCAGGTCCGGATGGGATCTATCCCAGGTTACTGTGGGAAACGAGAGAGGAAATAGCTGGAGCCTTAACAGATATCTTTGCAGCATCCTTAAACACGGGTGAGGTCCTGGAGGACTGGAGAATTGCTAATGTTGTCCCCTTGTTTAAGAAGGGTAGCAGGGATAATCCAGGTAATTATAGACCGGTGAGCCTAACGTCAGTGGTAGGGAAGCTGCTGGAGAAGTTACTGAGGGATAGGATCTATTCCCATTTGGAAGAAAATGGGCTTATCAGTGATAGGCAACATGGTTTTGTGCAGGGAAGGTCATGTCTCACCAACTTAATAGAATTCTTTGAGGAAGTGACAAAGTTGATTGATGAGGGAAGGGCTGTAGATGTCATATACATGGACTTCAGTAAGGCGTTTGATAAGGTTCCCCATGGTAGGCTGATGGAGAAAGTGAAGGCGCATGGGGTCCAAGGTGTACTAGCTAGATGGATAAAGAACTGGCTGGGCAACAGGAGACAGAGAGTAGCAGTGGAAGGGAATTTCTCAAAATGGAGACGTGTGACCAGTGGTGTTCCACAGGGATCCATGCTGGGACCACTGTTGTTTGTGATATACATAAATGATTTGGAGGAAAGTATAGGTGGTCTGATTAGCAAGTTTGCAGACGACACTAAGATTGGTGGAGTAGCAGATAGTGAAGGGGACTGTCAGAGAATACAGCAGAATATAGATAGACTGGAGAGTTGGGCAGAGAAATGGCAGATGGAGTTCAATCAGGGCAAATGCGAGGTGATGCATTTTGGAAGATCCAATTCAAGAGTAAACTATACAGTAAATGGAAAAGTCCTGGGGAAAATTGATGTACAGAGAGATTTGGGTGTTCAGGTCCATTGTTGCCTGAAGGTGGCAACGCAGGTCAATAGAGTGGTCAAGAAGGCATACGGCATGCTTTCCTTCATCGGACGGGGTATTGAGTACAAGAGTTGGCAGGTCATGTTACAGTTGTATAGGACTTTGGTTCGGCCACATTTGGAATACTGCGTGCAGTTCTGGTCGCCACATTACCAAAAGGATGTGGATGCTTTGGAGAGGGTGCAGAGGAGGTTCACCAGGATGTTGCCTGGTATGGAGGGCGCTAGCTATGAAGAGAGGTTGAGTAGATTAGGATTATTTTCATTAGAAAGACGGAGGTTGAGGGGGGACCTGATTGAGGTGTACAAAATCATGAGAGGTATAGACAGGTTGGATAGCAAGAAGCTTTTTCCCAGAGTGTGGGATTCAATTACTAGGGGTCACGAGTTCAAAGTGAAAGGGGAAAAGTTTAGGGGGGATATGCGTGGAAAGTTCTTTACGCAGAGGGTGGTGGCTGCCTGGAACGCGTTGCCAGCGGAGGTGGTAGACGCGGGCACGATAGCGTCTTTTAAGATGTATCTAGACAGATACATGAATGGGCAGGAAGTAAAGAGATACAGACCCTTAGAAAATAGGCGTCATGTTTAGATAGAGGATCTGGATCGGCGCAGGCTTGGAGGGCCGAAGGGCCTGTTCCTGTGCTGTAAATTTCTTTGTTCTTTGTTCTTTGTTCTTTCTTTGTTCTCTGCAGGGTTTGTCTTAATACAGGAAATGTGTTTCTGTCCTTGTGTGAAATAAACACTTGGAACCTGCTAAGTTTGTGTAATATTTTTGTTTATGGAGAAGCTAGCAACTGATGAAAGGATTATAAAACTATAGAACCATAGAAAAATGAAAGCATTCATGTAACATCTTCTCATCTCAGGCTATGCCAAAGTGCTTTCGAACCACAAATTGGCAGATGGCACATGGGGGGAAAGATTTAGTCACATAATGTCACTTCAAAGCAGACTACATAGATTCCCCGGTGGCAAACAGCACCGTGGACTGCTACCTGCACGCCTCACTTGGATTTCATTATTGATATCATTGAGGAAACCCACGTGGGCCACACATGTAGTGGCTACATGATCAAATCTTTCTCCCTCAATGTATTGAGTAATTGTTTTTTATTCATTTGTGAGATGTGGACGTCAGGCCATTGTTCAATCTTAATGACTGCAAACCCCTGCACTAATAGGTTGCTAGAAAACAGCAAACATAAACATAACCAACTTACTCATAGGAATCTGAAACAATCAGAGCCAAGTTGTCTTACAACAATAACTTACTTTTATATAGTGCCTTTAATGCAAGAGACAATCTTGTGAGAAAGGAGGATGGTAAGTGATTCTGTTTCTAAAAAGTGTGCTTAAATAAGATTTCCTAGTACACTGAGCGTTAACTCCCAAATAATTGGAGAGGATTGGGGAAACATTTTGGATCAGAAATTCAGTTTCACTGGTACTCTGTTAAAGTCACTTGTAGTCATTAGTGTGTCTCTTCAATGGTCCATGCCTTTCTTGGTTTATGTTGCATAAAACACCAGCTCTTCTTTATGTGGCAGCTAATTTTCTAAAGTTGACAGTAATTAGCATTCCATAAAAAATTTAATACAGACTGTGTATTATTAGATGGTCAGCAAACAATTTGAAAGCTGAAAAAGACATACAGATTTCAAGAAACTGCTGATTTAATATTGGTTCGGTTTTTGCTTTTCTAGGTCTTTAAATTTCCTGGCGGTGCTATTCAATGGGGACGATATCGAAAAAATCCAAGTGATTATGAAAATAAACTATCTATGGAATTTGGGACGAGTATTAATGGAATTCAATCCAAAATAACTATAGGTACCTTACACATTAAGAGCAATGGGCTACGTGTTCCTCACTGGCACTTAAATGCAAATGAGCATGGATATGTCTTAAAGGTAAGTGCAAAGTCCCAATTCTGTAAATTGATTTGATAACAATTATAGCTATCTATTTATTTCCCTTTTCCCAGTTGCATTCTGTCATCTTCTGAAGGCAGTGACTCATATTGGAGCTTGATTCGAAGCATGCCTGTCGCATTGCAATATCTCATGTTTGTGACTATTGTTCATCTCTAAGTCTATATAATAGGCAATGGCAGGCTATTCACCGTGCAGTCAAATCTGAACCTTCCCTCACTTGATATCCATGCTTATGCTATTTTGAACAGGTGTCACTGGACAGTTAACAGAAGGAGAAACTCCAGCTGATTTTCTTTCTTTCTTACCCCAGAGATGGTGAGGCCAGTTACACTGCCCACACTGTCTGAGGTGAGCCAACTCTGCAGAGAGAAACAGAGTTAACAGTTTATAGTTGCAATCTTTTATCAGAGCTGGAAAATGTTACTGATGTAATAGGCCTTAAGCAATTTTAGAGGCAGGGAAAGGGGTGGGGAGGGGAGGAAAGAATAGTAGGGAAGGTCTGCGATCGGCTGATAGGTGGGAGAGATTAATTTTTTTTATTCATTTGTGGGATGTGGGCATTGATAGCTAGGCCAACATTTGTTGCCCTTGAACTAATTGCCCTTGAACTGAGTGGCTTGCTAGGCCATTTTTTTTTAAAAGTGTCAACCACATTGCTGTGGGTCTGGAGTCACATGTAGGTCAGACCAGATAAGGACAGCAGATTTCCTTCCCTAAAGGGCATTAGTGAACCAGATGGGGTTTTACAACAATCGACAATGGTATCATAGTCATCATTAGACTAGCTTTAAATTCCAGATTTATTAATTGAATTCAAATTTCACCATCTGCCATGGTGCGATTTGAACCCATGTCCCCAGAGCATTAGCCTGGGCTCGGGATTACTAGTCTACTAACATTACCACTACGCCACCGCCTTCCCCTAATGACAAAATGGATGATGGTGCAAGGAAAAAAGGCAGTGGTAATGGTAAAGAAACAAAAAATAAGGGCCTAGAGGAGCTGTAAATGGCAACTGCAAAATCGTTAGTAGCATCTGCAGCCCAAAAAATGGGAGCAGTGGTTATCATCTGAAATTGTGAACTCGATGTTTAGTCCAGTAGGCTATAAAGTGACTAATTGAACTTTTAAAAATTTAGTTCTTTATCAAGAAAGCTAGCCTACTTGTGCTTCCTAAGTGTATTTTTGAAAGGCTCTATCCATTTTAATTGTAAGCTCTTTTATGATTACAGGGAAAGGCATGGATTGGCGTTATAGATGACGGAACCAATACAGTCGCAACATATAATGTTACAGCAGGTCAAGTCATCTTCTTCCCTAAAAACACGCTTCATTGGGTGAAGAATGTGGGATCAGAAGATTGTGTCTTCCTTCTCTACTTCACAACACATGATGAACTCTTAACCCTAGATATGGATGATGCATTTTTCTCCACACCAGAGGATATTGCTTCCAGATCATTAAAGGTCAGTGGACAAATGTCTTAATTACATTGACCAAGAAATTCCTTGGCGCTGCTCCCACTCCACTGCCATAACTCACCACTAGCAAGGTAGAAACAGTCTTTATGTAGATAAATGGAGTTTCCACTGTACTTCCAATGCATTTATGGTTTTGGAGTAGGCCAAGGTTTGCCATCTGCCTGGCTTCTGTCAGGCAGGCAGTGTTAAAATCGCCCCTCATAATTTTCTTGAAGCTCTGATCACAAAATAATAAATCTATTTACTTATAATAAATGGCAGGCTAACTTGGATCGCCTGTGATAGTGTCACCAGATACTAGGGGTGACAATGGTCTTGGGCAGGGCTGACAATGGTCTTGGATGGTAGCGCATTAATTTTGGGTGGGCAGCTGACCAGAGGTATGTAGACGAGGTCCAAGTGTCAAAATCGTCCAGGCCTCATACTGCTGAAGTCAGTGTGGTTTGCTTCTTATTTCAGCCCCTGCCCACCTGATTCCCACCCTAAGTAAAAATCGGAGCTATCAAATCAGAATGAGTTTTAGTATCTGTCATTTCCTCATTGCAAGTGGGTGAACTATTCCTGTAATTTGAGTTCAATTTCATGATAAGGCATGTCTTGTAACTTGTGACAGCTTAATATTAGCTCATTGCAAGTTCACATTAAGGCACGTCAGAAAGCCATTAACTTGTACCACCCCCACCTCACTTGCTTATAATCTGTGACTTTTCTAACATTTGTCAGTTCCGAAGAAGGGTCACTGACCCGAAACGTTAACTCTGCTTCTCTTTCCACAGATGCTGCCAGACCTGCTGAGTGATTCCAGCATTTCTTGTTTTTGTTTCAGATTTCCAGCATCCGCAGTATTTTGCTTTTATTAACTTGCAGAGTTGTGCAAGACAATATGTATTGACTGTAATAAAAACAAAATACTGCAGATGTTGGAAATCTGAAATAAAAACAAGAAATGCTGGAAATACTCAGCAGGTCTGGCAGCATCTGTGGAGAGAGAAGCAGAGTTAGCATTTCAGGTCAGTGACCCGTCATCAGAACTGTATTGACTGTAAGCCTGAGCAGACAAAGTTGCAGATATTTTCAGCAAAGCTGAAGGGTACCAATTTGAAATGAGAATAACTCAGTGGAAATTTTCTGGACTGACAACTATTCTCTTTTTGTTCCTCTCTTAAGCCTGATGGAGGAGTTAAATTTATAAGAAGTTTTCCCAAACAAAAGGAAGACCAAGCTGTAAACCTCCCAGCAAATCTGAAGGAACTTGTTACGAATGCAAGTTATATCCAGTCCGAGGAGAGCATTGTGTGGAGATATTTTTACGATCTTCCAGGTAATGATCTGAGCATTAAGTGTCGTTGACTGGTTTAAATGCTGTCCTTAAAAAAAATTGAACTGTGAATGTTGCTTATAAGAGTTATATTTAGAATGGAAAGCCAGGCAGCTTCAATACGGCCCTGGATTCTCAGTGCAATAGCTGTTTTTATATCTGTTAATGGGCTGCAGCTGTCGCGGGTGGGGCACCTCAGCCACCCTTAGATGACCAAAGTCCACCTAATGCAGCCTGCCTGAACCGGACATTAGGCCGTTTCAATATTCAAATCCGGATCCTACACTGGTTGTGAAACTCCTATTGCAAAATTCAGGTACAAATGGTCTAAGCATGCATCACACACAGAATCATAGAATGTTTACAGCACAGAAGGAGTTCATTCAGCCCGTCGTGTCAGTGCCAGCTCTCTGCAAGAGCAATTCACCTAGTCCGACTCCCCCACCTTTTCCCCGGAGCCCTCTAAATTTTTTCTCTTCAGGTAATGATCCAGATCTCTTTGGAAAGCCTCGATTAAATCTGCCTCCAGCAGTGCATTCCAGATCCCAACCACTCGCTGTGTAAAAAAGCTTTCCTTCATGTTGCCGTTGTTTCTTTTACCAATCAGCTTAAATTGGTGTCCTCTAGTTGTCGTTCTTTTGCCAATGGGAACAGAAACTCCCTATCTACTCTGTCCAGACCCCAAGATTTTGAACACCTCTATCAAATCTCCTCTTAATCTTCTCTTCTCCAAGGAGAGCAGCCCAGCTTCTCCAACCAATCCATGTAACTCGTGAATCTTTTCTGCACCCTCTCTAATGCCTTAACAGCCTTCCTAAAGTGTCGTGTCCAGAACTGGGCACAATACTCCAGTTGAGGCTGGACTAGTGTTTTATAAAGGTTTATCATAACTTCCTCGTTCTTGTACTCTATGCCCCTATTTAAAAATCCCAGGATCCTGTATGCTGTATGCTTTCTCAACCTTTCCTGAAACCTTCAATGATTTGTGCACATGTACCCACAGGTTCCTCTGCTCCTACATCCCCTTTAGAATTGTACCCTATAATTTATATTGCCTCTCTTCATTCTTCCTACCAAAATGAACACTTCACACATTTCTGCATTAAGTTTCATCTCACACTCGTCTGCCCATTCCACCAGCCTATCTATGTCCTCTTTATGTAGGATCATAGGAACATAATTTATCCTCCTCATAATTCACAATACTTCCAAGTTTTGTGTCATTTGCAAATGTTGAAATTGTGTCCTGTACACCCACATCCAGGTCAGTAATAAATATCAAGAAAAGCAGTGGTCCTACCACCGACCCCTGGCGAACCCCACTATAAACCTCCCTCCAGTCTGAAAAACAACCATTCATAACTGTTTCCTGTCATTCAGCCAATTTTGTATCCATGCTGCTACTATCCCATTTATTCCATGGGCTCTAACTTTGCTGACAAGCCTGTTATGTGGCACCTTATCAAATGCCTTTTGGAAGTCCATGTACACCACATCAACTACATTACCCTCATCAACCCTCTCTGTCACCTCATTAAAAAAATCAAGTAAGTTAGTTAAATAAAATTTGCTCTTAACAATTCTGTGCCAGGTTTCCTTAATTAATCCACATTTGTCCAAGTGGCTATTAAATTTGTCTCGAATTATAATTTCTAAAAGCTTTGCCACCACTGGGTCAAACTGACTGGCCTGTATTTGCTGGGCTTCTCCTTACACCCTTTTTGCAACAAGGGTGTAACATTTGCAATTCTCCAGTCCTCTGGCACCAGCCCTCTATCTAAGCAGGATTGGAAGATTATGGTCAGTGCCTCCATAATTTTCACCCTTACTTCCCTTGGTATCCTTGGATGCATCTCGTCTATCCTGGTGACTTATGAACTTTAAATACAGCCACCCTATCTAATACCTCCTCCTTATCAATTTTTAACCCATACAGTGTCTTAACTACCTCCTCTTTCACTACGACTTTGGCAGCATCTTCTTCCTTGGCAAAGACAGATGCAAAGTATTCATTTAATACCTCAGCAATGTCATCTTCCTCCATGCGTAAAGTCTCCTTTTAGGTCCCTAATCAGCCCTACTTCTACTTTTACCACCCTTTTACTCTTTATATACCTAAAGAAGACTTTTAGATTCCCTTTAATGTTAGCCAGAAGTCTCTTCTCATACTCGCTCTTTGCTTCTCTTATTTTTTTTCACTTCCCCCCTGAACCTTCTATATTTAGCCTGGTTCTCAATTATATTATCCACCCGACATCTGTCATATGCACCGTTTTTCTGCTTCATCTTACTCTCTATGTCTTCCGTCATCCAGGGAGCTCTGGATCTGTTTGCCCTACCTTTCCCCCTTGTGGGGGAATGTACCTTGACTGTACTTGAACTACTTCCTCTTTAAAGGCAGTCCATTGTTCAGTTATACTTTCGCCTTCCCATCTTTGAATCCAATTCACTTGAACCAGGTCTGTTCCCACTCAATTGAAGTTGCTCGCCACAACCCCTCCCCCCACCCCTAATTAATTATCTTTACTCTTTTTGTCTTTTCCTAGCTAACCTAAACCTTATGATGCTATGGTCACCGTCCCCTAAATGTTCCCCTCCTGACACTTAATTCACTTGATCCACCTCATTCCCCAGAACCAGATTCAGCAATACCTCCTTCCTCATTGGACTAGAAACATACTGATGTAGAAAATTCTCCTAAACACCCTCTAGAAAATCTTGCCCCTCTCTGCCCTTTACACCAGTACGACCCCAGTCTCTATTAGGATAATTAAAGTCCTCCATTATAACTAGCCTATAATTCCAGCACCTTTCCATAATTTTCTTGCAAATCTGTTCCTCTATGTCTTTCCCACCAGTTGGTGGCCTATAGAATACCCCAACAATGTAATGCTACCTCTATTGTTCTTAGATCTAATCAAATAGATCCCAAATAGATGCTCCTCCCAAATATACCAAGCATTTGGTGGACTAACCAGGAAGTGCTGAAGGCTGCACAAAAAAAGGGCTCAGGATTTTTTTTAACCTTTATTTTTGGGGTGCCAGAAGGAGCAAGAATGATTTCATAACTGAAATCAACAACAAAAAAGATTTAGAGAGTAATATTTGGTTAGTGTTGCTTTCCAGGAAACTCTGATAGATCCTGCAAAGGCCTACTAATATTTTAACCAGAATATATATATATGTGCTGAACTACAGACCAAATTACCAGAAATATCACAGCAGCTTGCTGTGTTCACAGATAGACAGCTGTCTGTCTATCTGTCTATACAGATCTGCAAGCAGTCTGTATGCCACTGTAACTTTGTAGGGACAGTGGGGGTGAATATCTACTATAGGGTTCTTCCGTTTGTCTGCTGTAATTTTAGTGGAAGAGCCACCAAAACACCAGGAAAATGGTACCATATATTTCTTCTGACGTTCCAGGGTCCAAATATTATACATTCCCGGGTGGTATTATTCAGTGGGCGAGATACCGAAGAATAACAACAGGACTGCCAGAAAATGAGAAAGTGTTCAGTGAGTCACTTCATCAGGTACGTTTTTTTATTATATTATTAGTCAGTAGTACCTCTGGATATTTGCTGAACCAGGAGAACGCAGGCATATAAAAGCACATGCGGCAATGGGAGTTTTGCTAATACATACGTACTTTTTATTTTATTCGTTCATTCATGGGATGTGGGTGTCGTTGGCTAGGCCAACATTTATTGCCCATCCCTAATGTCCTTGAGAAGGTAGTGGTGAGCCGCCTTCTTGAACCGCTGCAGTCCATGTGGGGTAGGTACACCAACATTGCTGTTAGGAAGGGAGTTCCGGGATTTTGACCCAGCAACAGTGAAGGAACGGCGATATAGTTCAAGACAGGATAGTGTGTGACTTGGAGGGCACTTGCAGGTGGTGGTGTTCCCATGCATCTGCTGCCCTTGTCCTTCTTGGTGGTAGATGTCATGGGTTTGGAAGGTGCTGTCAAAGGATCTTTGGTGAGTTGCTGCAGTGCATCTTGTAGATGGTACACACAGCTGCCACTGTGCATCGGTGATGAAGGGAGTGACTGTTGAATGTGGTGGATCTTCTTTTGGGATGTTTTTCCTTTCACAGGGATAGGTTTCATTGGAACAGAAGAAAGCATGAAATGAGAACATACCATTGGTCTATCAAGTCCACTCCCTCCATCAATCATTAACCGACTGCATCAAGTCCCGTTCACCGATCATAGAGTCATTATTATGGCACAGAAGAGTCTATTCAGCCCATTGCGTCCATGCCAGCCCTCTGTAGAGCAATCCAGTCAGTCCCATTCCCCCAAGTTTATTTCTCTCAAATGCCTATCCAATTTTCTTTTAAAATCATTGATCATCTCCGCTACCACCACTCTCATATGCAGCGAGCTCCAGAACATTACCACTTGCTGCATAAAAAAAATCTTCTTTACATCCCCCTTGTATCTCTTGCCTCAAACCTTAAATCTGTGTCCCCTAGTCCTTACACCACCAGCTAATGGGAACAGCTATTCTTTGTCTAAATTATCTGAACCTGTCATAATCTTGTACACCTCTGTCAAATCTCCCTTTAACATTCTTTGCTGCAAGGAGAACAACCCTAGCTTCTCCAACCTAACCTTGTAGCTAAAATCCCCCATCCCTGGAACCATTCAGGTAAATCTCCTCTGCAGTTTCAAGGACCCTCACTTCCTTCCTGAAGTGTGGTGACCAGAACTGGATGCAATTCTCTAGTTGGGGCCTAACCAGAGCTTAATAAAGGCTCAGCATAACTTTCCTGCTTTTGTACTCAATACGTCTATTTATGAAGCCCGAGATCCCATATGCTTTGTTAACCACTCTCTCAATATGTCTTGCCACCTTCAAAGATTTATGCACATGAACCCCCAGGTCCCTCTGTCCCTGGACACTCTTTAGAACAATGCCATTAAGTATATATTGCCTCACCCCATCCCATCTGCCAAAATGCATCATCCCACAGTTCTCCATATCAAATTTCATCTGCCACTTGTCTGCCAATTCTGCTAGCTTATCCAGTCATAGAGTCATAGAGTCGTACAGCACAGAAACAGGCCATTCGGCCCACCGCGTCCAGAATGCCTATCTATACTAATCCCATCTGCCTGCATTAATTCCATACCCCTCTATGCCTTGCTCATTCAAGTACCTGTCCAGATGCCTCTTAAATGTTGCTACTGTTCTGCCTCCACCACCTCCTCTGGCAGCTCATTCCAGATACCCACTATTCTTGGTGTGAAAAACTTACCTCTTTGATCCCCTTTAAACCTCCTCCCTCTCACCTTAAATCTATGCCCTCTAGTTTTAGTCACCCTTACCATGGGAAACAGACTCTGGCTATCTACCCTATCAATGCCTCTCATAATTTTATATATCCTCTATCATGTCCCCTCTCAGCCTGCTTCGCTCCAGGGAAAACATACCCAGCCTATCCAATCTCTCATTATAACTCAAGCCCTCCAAACCAGGCAACATCCTTGTGAATCTTTTCTTCACCCTCTCTATAGCTTAATCACATCTTTCCTGTAGTGCGGCGACCAGAACTGCACACAGTACTCCAAGTGCGGCCTAACCAACGTTATGTACAACTGTAACATGACGTCTCAAATCTTGTACTCAATGCCTCTGCCGATGAATGCCATATGCCTTCTTCACCACACAGTCTACCTGTGTTGCCACTTTCAGGGAACTATGTACTTGCACCCCAAGGTCTCTCTGCTCAACAACACTCCCCAGGGCCCTGCCATTCACTGTATATGTCCTGCCCTAGTTTAACTTCCCAAAATGCATCACTTCGCACTTGTCTGCATTAAATTCCATTTGCCAATCCCTTGCCCACTTTCCCAGTTGATCTATATCCTGTTGTAACCTTAGACAACCTTCTTCACTGTCCACTATACCACCAATTCTGGTGTCATCTGCAAACTTACTAATCATGCCCCCTACATTCACATCCAAGTCATTAATATATATGACAAACAACGGAGGGCCCAGCACCGATCCCTGCGGCACACCACTGGTCACCGGTCTCCAATCTGAAAAACAACCCTCCACTACCACCCTCTGCCTCCTATCACCAAGCCAATTTTGTATCCAATTGGCTAGCTCACCCTGGATCCCATGTGTTCGAACCTTCCGGACCAGCCTACCATGCGGGACCTTGTCAAAGGCCTTGCTAAAATCCATGTAGACAATGTCCTCCGCTCTGCCTGCGTCAATCCTCTTGGTCACCTCCTCAAAAAACTCAATCAAATTTGTGAGACATGATTTCCCATGCACCAAGCCATGCTGACTATCCCTAATCAGATCTATGTCCTTTGGTATCATCCTCACTGTATGCCACAGCTTCCAGTTTGGTATCATTAGCAAATTTTGAAAATTTTACTCTGTATTTCAATATCCAAGTCATTTATATATATATATATATATCAAAAAAAAGCAGTAGTCCCAGCACTGACCTTGGGGAACTGTCTACCATCTGCCAGTTTGAAAAACAACCATTTATCATGATTCGCTGTTTTCTGTCCTTAACCAATCTTTTATCCAAGCTGACACTGACCCTCCTATTCCATGAGTCTCATGGGGTGTGTGTGAGGGCAGTGAGAATGTTATTAGCTTTGTTAACCAGCCTTTGTTAACCAACCTTTTATGTGGTACTTTGTTAAACGCTTTCTTAAAATCCATGTTGATAATATTCACTGCATTCCCTTCATCAACCTTTTCTGTTACTTCATCAAAAAATTCAATTAGATTAATCAAGCATAATCTGCCTTTTATAAATCCGAGCTGGATCTCCCTAATTAACTCAAACATCTCCAGGTGCCTGTTAATTTTTTCCTTGATTATGGAGTTCCGAGGCGAGACATTGGTGGGGAGGGGGAGGAGTGCAAATTTCAGGGCGGGGGGGATGGGGGGAAGTGGGGAAAAGGCTTTTGATTGGAGGGGGAATAGTGGGAACGGGCCAAGGTTTAAAGTAGGTAAAGGTGGGGGGAAAGGTCGGGATCAGACCAAAAATATTTTGGGGGGGGATGTCCAATTAATACATCGATTCTTCCTTGGGGGTGTGTGTGAGGGCAGTGGGAATGTTATTAGGTGTTTCACTTACATTTTCACCATCCTTTATCTTTAAAAATTTAAATGTCATGTAAGGGCTTGAAGCCCTTTAAAAATGGCGCCGGCGCTTGTGCGGTGGCACCAGACGCCATTGCCGGGGACGTGACAGCCGCCCCCTCTACATCATCGGGAGCTGCCGCTCTGCCCCCTCCATTTAAATGCATGTAATATTGCAGGGGCTCTGCGGCAGCACTTCCATGTTGGAAGGCCACCGACTTCACAGCGCTGATAAAATTCAGCCCTATTTGTCAAAGGAAATGTCTTGTAATCTTTAGTCTTGGAGCCTATCTAGATGTAACAGTAATTGGAACCTATCTTGACTAACCTACATAAAATTAATAACTAGGTTTCTATCTGTTTTCTTCAGCATGCAGACAGTCTCACCCTAGCAACACTGAGAATATACAGCAATGGACTGCGGCAGCCTCATTTTCATTTTAATGCTCATGAAATGGGATACGTGATAAGCGGCTGTGGACAGGTACCTTTCTAATCTTTTTTTGTGATACCAAGACCAAAATTTAATTTGATTTATATTAACCACTGTGGCACAGGGTGGGATGTTAGAATTCTGCATTTGTCACAGTCACAGAGCATTAATCACTTTAAATAAGAAGTCTATTCCTTCTATCTATTTGTGAGAAAAGAATATTTTGCAATCTCGAGGCTTGCTTGAGGCTTCCTAGTTTTATATTCATATCTTAAGAGTTCTGGTGTCCACACTTTAAAGGGGCACTGCCCTTCATAAAGCAGTATTTGGCAAACCTTTTTCTCTTTGTTTATAACTACACATCGTATGTGCATTGAAATTTATCATCATCATGTCGCTTGAGAGTGATATTCTAATTTTTTTAAAGAATTTTTTCAAATGTGTTTACATGATGAGTATCCCTTTAATTGGAATAAAGTAATTAAATGTTGAATTAAGATATCTCCAAACCCATAAGAAAAATGTTTTTGCCAAATCAGTAACCGATGAGATATTTTGAGTCTTCATTTCACCAGTTTAGATAAATTATTGTCTATAGGATCTAAACAAATACTATTATCACTTTTGTTGGCCTTAATATTGTGGTTTCTAAGCAAAAAGGCTACATTAATAAGTCATCTATCTTGTCAAATACAATGCGGCTTAATAGTCTTGGAAAAATGAAATGCTGACATTGTTTCATCCATTCAGGTGGGAGTAATCGGTTCTTCCGTCACTGACTTTCAAATAAATGTTGGCGATGTTTTCTTCTTCCCCATTGGAACACAGCACTATGTTAAAAGCACCTGTGTTGAAGATCTGCTATTAATCCTGGCCTTTGGCACAGGAGACCAGGTGAGAGCACAGTCCTGTTCATGGAGGTGAGGAACTACAAAGTGTCAGGATCCAAATTCTGCTTGTCTCCTTTCCTGCTTGGAACCTACATTGTTTTGAAACCCATACTTGGTGTCACCTAAGCATACGTTGATTTATTGCATGTTCATTCTTACACTTTTCAACCTTGCCAGAATGGGCAGGAATTCTACTCCTAGCCACAGACTGATGCTCCTCTGTAACCAGCTTCTTTGGCAAATATCCCAAGGTCACTCACCCTCCCATCTTCTTTGTCTAAACCCTTGCAGAAAAACAGTGGCTTCAGCTGGAAACCACAGTCCATCTCTTACCATGCAGCGGCCCAAAGAGATCCAATATACTTAGAGGCTAGTGGTTTGGGCGCCAAATAGGTGTGATATCGGTGATGTGCCTGTGGTGCCGCCCCATGCAGAAGTCCTTTCACATTTAGATTTTGGGCCTCAGTAACATTCTGATGAGTTACAATTGCCAAACAGGCACCTGGCTGCAGTTTGCAGCCTGCAGTGATAAATCAGACATTTACTCCATGCTGAGAGCTGGCAAGAAAGGTCTGTTGGGGAGGTGGACTGGATACCGGGAGGAAGGTGGGGGGAAGGGAGAACGGATGAATCCCAACACTTATACCCATGTGGATTTTTGTATTCAATGTCTTTTAAGGAAGTCTTACCCACACCAACAAATAAATAAGAATAAAATACTAGCTCTAATATCTGAGAACTCATTGGAGTTTAAATTTCTGGAGTATTAAAACTCATGCTTTCACTCTTTTTGCAGCTGGAAACTCTGGATATGGATGACTACTTCCATGCAACGGCTGATCAAATATTAGCCCAGATATTTTTCAAACCACAGAACGAATTCAAGAAAATTCCAGTGTTTGATCGTGACCAGGCTATTAATCTGCCATAACCTAATAGCTACATATAGCCAGAAAGAAAATAAGATCAAAGAATGTATACTACAATGAAAGTTTATTATGTGTATGTGAAATGTAAAAGTCTCTGGCTAGGGGCCCCCTTGATAAATAAATTAGTCAATGGACTGTCGGCCTTGGAACTCTGTCACACAAATCAAAAAACTCCCAAGTTTAATCCTGGGTCTTTTCTGAGTTAGTCTCATCTAGGTTGATGGTAAGACTACATTAAATTGACGGCAATGTTCCTCTGTTAGAAAAGGGGAAAGTGGTTTTCCCATTCCTGTTGGATGTCAAGGAATTTCTACTGAAGAAGTGTACTTGTGCAAACACTGAGTGAGGCCAGGGTTTAGGTTGCTTATGATGTTTCCTCTCTGTTGTCATGTCAAATTGCCTCGGAAACATTGTTCAGGTTGGCACATGAAGAACAGACACTTGGCAAGGTGCCAGAAATTTGCCAGTGTTTGTACCAATAATGAGACTCCAGCTTCAGAAATGTCTGGTTAATGGCAACCTTAATAATCAAATTATATTTAAAATGGAACATCAGTTCTAGAGTATTTTATGTTAGTTAATATAATCAATCAACAGTTACTTTGGATCTTTATAAAGGTAACACCAACTGGACTTAATATAACAACCGGAAAAAGGCAGGAAAACCAGAATATTATCAATATAGTATTAAAATATTTTGACCAACGTCTCTATGCTGGTCAATTAATTGTAGAGGTACTTTTTTCATAATTCAGACAAAGGCAAGATTTGCTTTGCTACAAACAGAAAACAGAGAAATTTCCACCACTGAGTATATGCTTATACTGTACGCTGTTAAACTGTTAAATTATTTATGTAGATTGAATAATGGATGGAAGTGAGATAATTGATTGTAATAATCCAACAAGAGAATGTCAAATGTATTGCTTTTTGCATTGACACCACTGGAGATTAATACATGAATACCATGTCATTACTGAGGCTTGAGTCTCATGGAGAGGACCTTCTTATGTTAAAAAGAGGTTTTTCTCTTCATGCATTTCCCAAGTGGGATCCACTTTGGAAGCAACATTTTTGTTTGCGCTATTTTTAAACTTAGTATTGTAGGCAAGTTTATTTGTCGGGATGATTTTTCAGTCAATTAAAACGCAAGTTTTTTATAGGCTAGAAAACAGGCCTTTAACACATATAGTGAGAGCGAGGAAGTGAAGATATAACAAAAAATACAAAACCAAAATACAGCAGGTGCTAACAATCTGAAATAAAAACAGAAAATGCTGGAAATACTCAGCATTTCTGGTAGCATCTGTGGAGAGAGAAACAGAGTTAATGTTTCAGATCTGTGATCAAGTCAGTTTCTGATGTCCAGATGAACATTTATCCCTCAAACAATACCTTTAAAACAGATTATAGGAACAGAGGGAACATAGGAAATAGGAGCAGGGGTAGGCCATTAGGCCTCTCAAGCCTGCTCCGTCAACTAGACCATGGCTGATCTTCTACCTCAATGCTATTTTCCCACACTATCCCATATCCCTTGATATCTTTAATATCCAGAAATCTATCGATCTTCTGTCTCGAATATACTCAATGACTGAGTCTCCACAGCCCTCTGGGGTTGAGTATTCCAAAGGTTCACCACCCTCTGAGTGAAGAAATTCCTCCTCATCTCAGTCCTAAATCGGCCTACCTTTATTCTGAGACTGTCACCTGGATCTAGAACACCACCCCCCTCTGCCCCAATCTCAGCCGGGGAAACATCCTTCCTGCATTTACCCCGTCAAACCCTGTAATAATTTTGTATGCCTCAATGAGATCACTTCTCATTCTTCTAAATTCTAGAGAATATAGGCCCAGTCTCCTCAGTCTTCTCATAGAACAATCCTGCTATCCCAGAGGTCAGCCTGGTGAACCTAGTTGCACTCTTTCTGTGGCAAGTGTATCCTTCCTTAGGTAAGGAGACCAAAACTATACACAAGGCTCTTTTTTTTTTGTTTCTGTTTGTGGAACTTTGCTATGTGCAAACTGGGTCCTATGTTTGCCTACATTAGAACAGTGACTACACATACTTTGTTGGCTGCAAAGTATTATGGGGAATCCTGAGGACATGGCAGGTGCTATATAAATGCAAGTTCTTGATTATAAGTTGAAAAGAAACCAAACTAATTAACCTGAGGAGAAAGGAGGTATCCTGAAACTGCTAGCAGCTTAGGGAAAAAATACTTTGAGGAACTCATACTCTATGTTTTATCATGAGATGCCAGTGAACTTAATAATGCGAACACTAGCTGTGTTCTTTGTATTTGAAAGCTACAGTGATAATCCAAGACAAATTAGAAAGCTCTGTAAAATACAGGTTTTTGAAAATTTGTTCTATTAGTGCTGATACTTTGAAATCACATAGCCATATTTGACCACATTTTTCCTGCTTAATTGTTAGTGCCATTTTTTAACTAACCAATGTTTATTCCAATTTTTTCAACTATCCCTCTTAAAATGGCAGAACCTATTTTAAAAGCTGTCTGCAGTGACCAATTAGTAAATATGCTCAACAGTGAGTCCTCCTTCCACAAGGAAGCTCAGGTGAGCAGATCACAGATGATCCCCAAAAATTCCAATGCCACTGCCCAATTAGAGGCTTCAATTCTTATATTCAGATCTGAATCTGCATTCAGGGATCACTTTGTAACAAACAAATGAAGCATTCGGTCCATTTTTTATTCTTTTCTGTACTTCTCAGCTTAAAATAAATCATTTTGAAAAATGCTACACTTAAATTGGAGTTATGCATTCATTTAAACAATAGCATAATGGTTTCGAGATAATTCAGCTATAGAAAGTCTCTTTTGAACAATGCCTCCAGTTGTATTTCAAATTATGTAATGTCTTCTTTGTGCTGCTGCTTTTGTGAAATACCCTATCTGTGAATAAACCTGCTTATGAGTTTAGTCTATGTGTGGCATGGCTCATATTATTTGTCTTGTGAAGTGACGGGAGAAACAACGGAACTCCTATGTAATAAAAGCAAAATACTGCAGATGCTGGAAATCTGAAATAAAAACAAGAAATGCTGGAAATACTCAGCAGGTCTGGCAGCATCTGTGGAGAGAGAAGCAGAGTTAACGTTTCGGGTCAGTGACCCTTCTTCGGAACCCGAAGAAGGGTCACTGACCCGAAACGCTAACTCTGCTTCTCTCTCCGCAGATGTTGCCAGACCTGCTGAGTATTTCCAGCATTTCTTGTTTTTATTTCAAACTCCTATGTAGTACCTTGTAGCACGAAATGGATCCATTGTTTGTACATGTTTGTACCAAATTTGTGATTGAGGCCACTTTTAAGGTTTTAGGAGGTAAAGGCATGCCAATGAAGGCAGAAAATGTATCTGGATGAGCACAAATCATAATACATGTACTCAAATCTTAGCTGGTTCTTATCCCCAAGTTTCACAGTACATCAAATAAAAACTGCACTTAAATACAGGGAAAGTGGCATTTTGTTCACTGCCTGCTGCCATCCAACACTGTTATGTTGCGTGTGTCAGGCAAACCTCCCACCTGACAAGAGTGAGGCACACATGATTTCGCCACATGAATATTTAAACTTAAAATTGCAAGACCCTGACTGGAAGGACATTTGGATAGCACGAGCAGTGTTGGAACAAAAGTCGTTGCTTCCCCAATACACAGAAATGGTCAGACCAGTTTTAGTCACATGACTAGCTGGCTGTTGAGATTTGAACTTCCAACAAAGGATTTGAAATCAGAAAGCTCCTGGCTCCTGGTTTGAGATTAGAGAGATACAGCACTGAAACAGGCCCTTTGGCCCACCGAGTCTGTGCCGACCAACAACCACCCATTTATACTAATCCTACATTAATCCTATATTCCCTAACACATCCCCACCATTCTCTTACCACCTACCTACAATAAGGGCAATTTACAATGGCCGACTTACCTATCAACCTGCAAGTCTTTGGCTGTGGGAGGAAACCGGAGCACCCGACAAAAACCCACGCGGTCACAGGGAGAACTTGCAAACTCCGCACAGGCAGTACCCAGAACCAAACCCGGGTTGCTGGAGCTGTGAGGCTGCGGTGTTAACCACTGCACCACCCCTTGATGAGACCTCTCTCCTGTCTGCCCTCATGTCGCTTTCACCAGCTTCGGAAACCATTGAAGACATGTAAACACAAAGAGAGAAAAAGTCTCGTACGTGAACAGGGTTTAAAAGGAACACCGGGTCTCAACAAAACACAAGACCCTATCTTCAATCAAGGACTACAGCGAGCTCGAAGCACAGTAACAAGAGATTGCATCAAACTATTCTACTCATCTTTTCTTCTGCTCTTTTCTGTCCCTATTTGCATGTGTGTATCGCATGTGCATACTGACGTGGGCGTGTCATATATCCGTAAGCGTTAACCGTATTAGAGTTTAAGTTTAAGGTTTAATAAATTTTATCTTTCTTCTTTAAATCAAAGAAAGTCTGTTTTTGCTCATTTCTTTGCCTTATAATTGAGAAAGTTGTGAACAAGGATTCACAAAGGGGGAGCTCAAAACATTGTGGGCTGAATTTTATTCAGGCGGCGTGCTGTGCGGCGGTGCCCTTTCAACTCAGTACGGCGCCCGCATTTAGCGGTCGCCACAGAGCACCCTCGATATTACACGCCGGGGCTCATTAGCATCACTACGCCAAGCCACCCTTCCCCGATATTACACAGGGACAGGCGGGACATTTGGCGCAGTGAGGAACCCTTTGACAGTTGTGCAGCAGGTGCTGGGGCCCTATTTTAAGCGCCCCAGCACCTGCTTTCTTCTGACAGCTGTCAAAGAATACTTACCTGACTGCTGAACAGTGGAGCTGCTGTCAATCTGGCAGCAAAGCAGAAAGTGCTGCAGAAATCCAACAGGTCAGGCAGCATCTGTGGAGAGAGAAGCAGAGTTAACTTGTCCAAGTTCACAGACCTGAAAGTTAACTCTGCTTCTCTCTCCATAGATGCTCCTGACCTGCTGAGTGACCCCAGCACTTTCCACTTTGCTGCCACATACTTATCCTACTGTATTCCAGTGTCCTGTGAAGTTGCGATCCTCTTCTCCCACAAGTATAACATTCCTTCTTGTAGGCGTGCTGCACCTGGGTGAATATTCTTAAATTTGCACATTCCAGGTCATGAAACTTAAATAGACCGTAAAAGATATTAGAGGTTTACAGAGAACACACTGACACAAATGGGAATGCACGGGTGTCATAGCAACGTAAATACGTCTTTCACTAAATGTTCCTCACCAACATGTGCGTCCTTTGCTCTGTGGGAATGATGTTTGCCAGCATGTAGCACCAAAGTCACATCCCTTTGCACCGTTGGCCCTTCAGAAGATCCAACGTATGCAATAACAGCATTGCTATGCCACCATTACACATGAGTGTCTCCACGGATGCAGTGACATGGACATTGGCTCAGTCAGCTGCTGCCTCTAATGGTTTACACAGGGATGCTGAAGATGTGGACTGGTGCACAGCAGGTGACTGAGGGTGATGTGTGGTTTGTAGAGTTCATGTCAGTTCCTATGGAGCAGAGAGCCTTTGTCTGATAAGCCACTCCTGTACATCCCTAGCTCACTGCTAGCCCCGCGTGCAGAGCCTGGGTGCCATCTGCCCTCCCATGCGTCTTTCATGTTGTAGGTCCTCAGTGTCCTCGTAGTCCGAGGAGGAATCCTGTTGACGTCTCTCCTCATCATGCCAGGCCTATTGCGAGTCTAGTCGTGCAGAGCAGCAAAGAAAGGAGCTGATCTTTTTGGCCCATAGTACAGGGCATCACCCTATACATTTAGGCATTGGAAGCGCTCTTTCAGCATGCTGATCTCCTGCTCAATGGTGGCTCATTTAGCTCAGGGGCTGGCTGGCATTGTATCTCTCCTCTGCAGCAGTGCTGGGGTCTCTCACTGGTGTCGGGAGCAATGTCTGCAAAGGATAGCTCTGATCTCCAAGAAGCCACTCCTCCATCTGAGCCAGTTTAGTGAATAGCGGTGGCAGTGGGACTGGCGCAAGACCCAGGTGTCATGGTAGCTGCCTGAGAAGCGGTCACACGTTCGCTGCTAGCATCTGCAGTGTTTACATACCAGCTTCACCTAGATTGAGAGGGCTCCTTTAATGGTGATGTCTGCAGGTGGTAACCTGGCAGTAGGCCTGATTGCCACATGAGTGCAGTCTATGAACATTACAACCTATGGTTCTCCGGCAATGGTGTCAGAACCAATGTGCTTCTGGGCCTAGCTGTGAGAGTCCGTCCTGAAGCGGACATCCTCTCTGGCTCTCTGGTGCAGGGCATTGGTGACCTCCCTGATGCAGTGGTGCACTGCTGACTGTGTGACCCCACTTAGGTCTTTGGTGGGCCCCTAAAAGGCTGCAGAGGCATCAGGCTTGAGAACCGCTGCCACTATGAAGAGCAAAGGCATGGAATGTCCACCGGAGCCCATGGGCTGCAGGTCATCCTTGAGCAGGGCACAGAGACGTGTCACCACCCTCTCTATATGCGCAATCCCCTCTGACACTGGTGCTCTGACATCCAGTGGCATGTCATGTGGGGCCTGTAGATGCACAGCAACTGTAATGGCGGGCTCCCCTTGGGGGCTGCTGCTCACGACCGGGAGCTTCTACGTGGATCACACCTGCCTGTTGATATTGCCTCTGGCGCATACAGATCCTCACGTGCAGAAGACCACACAATGTGGGATGAGCCAGACCTATTTTTACGTGATAAATAAAGTTGAACCCTGCATGTATTCGAAGGTACCTAGCAGGGCATGGATTGGTGTTGATGCGTACATCAGCTGCTTTCCTGGATCAACTATTTGGCGTGCCATAGCATTGCCCATCTTGGCCAACACTCGCACCACGTCATGAGTCGCACAACATGACCACATCAAGATCCTACCAGCTGAATCGATTTCCCCCACCATCCATGAAACCTTAATATCCTCCCCTTTCTGGCACCCTCTCCACATACAGGGTGCCTAGTGTGCCATTGCCCCCTCACAAGTACATTGTGTACACTGTTAACAGAGGGATGGTGCATGGTACCATCAGTAATTTCCTCCAGTAATCCCAGACACCCTCCCTTTCAGAATGCAGAGTGCAACCCCTGTGTAGCCCCCCCTCCCTCCTCCCTTCCGTAATGCAGAGTGAAGACCCGCCGGCTTTTCAGATCGTGAATGGGACTGCACATGACGGCTGCCAGTTCAATGAAAAATCCAGCAGTGTCGGTGGAGAGGCGGCGGGCTGCATAATCAGCAAAGGTAAGTAATCATTACTATATGTTAACTGTGGTGCCGCTATTGTGCGGCGTGAGGCTGCACCAAGGTCCCGCTGCCGCCAGTAAAATGCGGCAGGCGGGTCTCGACATTGTACCAGCACCCGCGCTGCAACCCGCGGTGTCAAGGGGCCGGTAAAATTCAGCCCAGTGTGTTTAAAATTAAACCCTGTTACAATAAGACCAGGTGAAGATAGTAACAGACCCCTAGACACTTTTCTCACCTGGTTGTAACACCTGTGAAACAAAAAACTATTATCTTCTAAATGATGCTTGCTAGTTTTAAAATGTTTTTCTCTCATCTTTCCTGATATCTTTTCATCATTCATTTACAGCTTCTAACTCCACACTACACCTATTCTCCATCTCAGATAGTTTGGACAAATAGTCCAAAGGCTTTCACTTAACCTTGGTTGTAAATACTGAAAATAGTCTACTTTTGTGAAATTAAGACATCAATCATAGTCATGCTGGATATTTTTCCCAACTAGTTTAAAACCAATCATTAAAAGAATACATTTTTTTTATTCTTTCATGGGATGTGGGCATCATCATCATTTGTTGTCCATCCCTAACTGCCCTTGAACTGAGTGTCTTGCTCGTCTATTTCAACATACAGTTAAGAGTCAACAAATGGCTGTGGGTCTGGAGTCACAGGTCAGGACAGCAGATTTCCTTCCCTGAAGGACATTAGTGAATCAGATGGATTTTTATGACAATTGATGATAATTTCATGGCACCATTACTGAGAAAGGTTTTCAATGCCAGATTTTTTATTAATTAATTGAATTTAAATTCCATAGCGGCCATGGTGGGATTTGAACCTGTGACCTAAGACATTAGCCTAGTCCTCTGGATTACTAGTTCATTGACATTACCACTACATCATTGTCTCCCTCCAATGCAGCTAAGGGAGGCTCTGTTGAAATTTATAAAGAGTCCTATTTTAGCCACTCAGGAGAGTGCTGAGGCAGGCATTAGTCTTACAATCTCAAGCATGGATTTTACATGGATTTTCGCAAGGTTTTTGATAAGGTCCCACATGGCAGACAGGTTAAAAAAATAAAATCCCCTGGGATACAGGGAAATGGAGCAAGGTGGATACAAAATTGGCTCAGTGGCAGGAAACAAAGGGTAATTGTTGACGGCTATTTTAGCGATTGGAGGGCTGTTTCCAGTGGTGTTCCGCAGGGCTCAGTCCTGGGTCCCCTGCTTTTTGTGCTGTATATTAACGATTTAGACGTAAATGTCGGGGGCATAATCAAGAAGTTTGCGGATGACACGAAGATTGGCCGTGTGGTAGATAGCGAGGAAGACAGCTGTAGGCTGCAGGAAGATATTGATGGTCTGGTCAAATGGGCAGAAAAGTAGCAAATGAAATCAAACTTGGAGAAGTGTGAGGTGACGCATTTGGGGAGATCAAACAAGGCAAAAGAATACTCAATTAATGGGAAAATACTGAGAAGTGTAGAGGAAGTAAGGGACCTTGGAGTCAATATCCACAGATCCATGAAGGTAGCAGGGCAGGTCGATAAGGCAGTTAGGAAGGCGTATGGAATCCTTTCCTTTTTTAGCCGAGGTATAGAAAACAAGAGCAGGGAGATTATGCTGGAACTGTATAACTCATTGGTTAGGCCACAATTTGAGTACTGTATGCAGTTCTGGTCATCTTATTACAGAAAGGATGTAATTGCACGAGAGAGGGTAGAGAGGAGATTTACGAGGATGTTGCCAGGACTGGAAAAATGCAGCTATGAGGAAAGATTGGATAGGCTGGAGTTGTTCTCCTTGGAACAGAGAACGCAGAGGGAGATCTGATTGAAATGTACAACATTTTGGGGGGCCTGGATAGGGCGGAGGTAAAAGGTCTATTCACCTTAGTAGAGGGGTCAGTGACGAGGCGGCATAGATTTAAAGATTAGAGGGGTGATGAGGAAACACTTTTTCACCCAGAGGGTGGTGATGGTCTGGACCTCATTGCCTGAAAGGGTAGTTGAGGTAGAAACCCTCAACTCATTCAAAAGGTGTCTGGATATGCACCGCAAGTGCCGTAAACTGCAGGGCTACAGACCAAATGCTGGAAGTTGGGTTTAGAATAGGTGGATCGTTTTTCGGACGGCACAGACACGATGGGCCAAGTGACATCTTTCTGTGCCTGAAACCTTCTTTTGATTCTAATCACAGCAGCTTATTGGCCTTTATTAAAGTTCTAGCATCTTTGGCATTGAGTGGTGCAGTGATTGGAACTCAGTCCTTTCACCTTTGGAAACCAGCCCAGATGTGCAGGTACCCAAAATGTTGTGATCTGCTGCTGCACATTCTAGGTAGGCCAGATTGTGGCCTGCACCATATAAAATACAAGTGCTGGCATCCATGGAACCACACACCAATATGAGTCACTGACAGGAAAAAGGAGGAAATTTTCAAACAACAACCACAGATCATGAAGCAGCCTGAACCTTGTTAACAACTTCGGGCTATCTAAATCAATGTTAGAAGTCAACAGTAAATAATTGCTCAAAAGTTGGCATCCAGATACCAAAGAGGTGATTCCCCTCCTCTAAAATGCTTATAACCTTTAAATGGATCAACAGTGCTTTTCATATAACAGCGTACTGTTTCCAGTTCTTCCCATAAACCTCATTTTAATTTCTAAAGAGCAGAAATTACAGTGGCAAATGTACTGAAGGAGCACTTAAATGCATTTTATATGCATTAAATGCAACATTCCTTTGTTGCTATTTCAGCCTATATGTTCAAGCTAAAGTCCATGATAGATCAGATTATTTATGGTCCATGAAAAGAGCAGACTAAGGGCTGGATTTCACCAGCCCCCTGATGTCAGGGGTCGAGGCGGGGGAGCCTGGAAAATGCTTCTGGAAGAGGCCCGCCACACTCCCTGACGCTGGGAAGGCCTTTCCCCATTTTACAGGTGGCGGAGGTGGGGCTTGGGTGCCCCCCACCGCTGCTCAGCGACGGCAACGTAATTTAAATAAATTTTAATGAATGCATAATTACTTACCTCATCGCGACAGCTGTCGCACACTGATAATCTGGCCGGTTGCTGGAACTCCCGTGCCTGTGGTTCTCTGTTCAGTGATCCGAGGCATCACACAGTTGAGGACGGGGGAGGAGTGATGTTTTCAGGGCGGGGGGAGGTGGGGAGCAAGGAAAACCCTTGCTATTGGTTGAGGGGATGATGGGAAGGGGTTGAAGGTCAAAGTTTGTAAAGTTCAATGGCTAAAGTTCAGGATAGGAAGAAAAGTTCTTTTGAGGGGAGAAGGCAATTAATTAAGTGATTAGTCATTGGTGGGGGGTGTGTGGGAGAGGGGATTAGAAGTTTGACTAAAATTGTAATTTTAATGTTTTATAAACTGTCCCTTTAAAAATTTTAAATGCCTCGGAAAGGCCTCAAGCCCTTTAAATATGGAATCTGCATGGTGGCGCCGGACACCATTGCTGGGGACAGAGCATACAAAAAAAACACTTAGACTGAATACTTGCTCATTCTTGAAGAAAAAAAGAGAAGATATGGAAAGATATCCTTTGTTTTGGTCTGGCATCCAAAATGCATATTTACGGCTGTCACTGGGATCTTCCTAGAATAGTTCTTTCTAGGTGATGTTGAAGATCAATTTGGGTAGGCTTTCCAAGAAATGCAGCTACAGAGGCTTCAGATAGGCCTTGCAGCAGAAAAGTGGCAACAGGGGTTTCAGTTCAAACACATTGGATACACAGGGTTTCTTCAAATACAGGAGGAAAGAGGAGACTCACACACTGGATATGCAGGGTTGCTTCCCAAGTGAGAGAAAGAGATGAGCTGGGTTATTTTGGCAGGCACAAACCAGTTGTTTTTTTTAACAATTCAAAGTGAAACAAAAACATTCCAAATGTCAAGGCTCCTGACCTCTATAAATATTGACCTGTCACTTCTCTGTAAACATCTTCTCCAAGTCAAAAAAACAAGCCCCCTGCTGGTATTTTATCTGAAAACAGATGCCTTCCAGTACAGTAATATAAAAGTAAAACACTGCGGGTGCTGGAAATGTGAAATAAAAACAAAAAATGCTGGAAATACTCAGCAGGTCTGGCAGCATCTGTGGAAAGAGAAGCAGAGTTAACGTTTCAGGTCAGTGACCCTTCTTCAGAACTGGCAAATATTAGAAATGTCAAAGGTTATAAGAAAGTAAAGCGGGGGTGGGGCAAGAGATAATAAAGGAGGTGTAGATTGGACAAGGCCACAGATTAGCTGACCAGAAGGTCATGGAGCAAAGATAACAATATGTTAATGATGTGTTGAAAGACAAAGCATTAGTACAGATAGGGTGTTAACGAAGATTAAACTGCAGCAAGTACAAACATGAAAAAAAAGTCGGTAAGCAAACTGAACAAACTAAGATGAAAGAAAATAAACATACAAAAAATATGTAAAAAATGTAAAAAAGAAAAAATTACTAAAAATAAAAGTAAAATGGGGGGCCCATCATGCTCTGAAATTATTGAACTCAATGTTCAGTCCGGCAGGCTGTAGTGTGCCTAATCGGTAAATGAGATGCTGTTCCTCGAGCTTGCGTTGATGTTCACTGGAACACTGCAGCAAGCCCAGGATAGAGATGTGAGCATGAGAGCAGGGGGGAGTGTTGAAATGGCCAGCCATCGGAAGCTCACAGTCCTGCTTGCGGACTGAGCGGAGGTGTTCTGCAAAGCGGTCACCCAGTCTGCGTTTGGTCTCCCCAATGTAGAGGAGACCACATTGTGAGCAGCGAATACAGTCTACTACATTGAAAGAAGTACAAGTAAATCGCTGCTTCACCTGAAAGGAGCCTGGGGCCTGGGATAGTGAGGAGAAAGGAGGTAAATGGGCAGGTATTACACCTCCTGCGATTGCAGGGGAAGGTGCCATGGGAAAGGGACGAGGTGGTGGAGGTAATGGAGGAGTGGACCAGGGCGTCACGGAGGAAACGATCCCTTCGGAATGCTGACAGGGGAGGGCAGGGGAAGATGCATTAGGTGGTGGCATCACGCTGGAGGTGGCGGAAATGATGGAGGATGATCCTTTGGATATGGAGGCTGATGGGGTGGAAAGTGAGGACAAGGGGAATCCTGTCACAGTTCTGGGAGGGAGGGGAAGGACTGAAGGTAGAGGTGCGGGAAATGGGCCGGACACGGTTGAGGGCCCTGTCAACAACAGTGGGGGGGAATCCTCGGTTGAGGAAAAAGGAAGACATATCGGAAGCGCTGTCATGGAAGGTAGCATCATCAGAGCAGATGCGTCGGACGGAGAAACTGGGAGAATGGAATGGAGTCCTTAGAGGAGGCAGGGTGTGAAGAAGTGTAGTCGAGGTAGCTGTGGGAGTCGGTGGGCTTATAATGGATATTAGTAGATAGCCCATCACCAGAGATGGAGACAGAGAAGTCGAAGAAGGGAAGTGAAGTGTCAGAGATGGACCATGTAAAGGTGAGCGAAGGGTGGAAATTGGAAGCAAAGTTGATAAACTTTTCCAGTTCGAGGTGGGAGCAGAAACGGCACCGATACAGTCATCAATGAACTGGAAAAAGAGTGTGGGGAGGGGGCTTGAGTAGGACTGGAACAAAGAATACTCGACATATCCCACAAAAAGACAGGCATAACTAGGACCCATGCAGGTACCCATAGCAACACCTTTTACTTGAAGGAAGTGAGTGGAGTTGAAGGAGAAGTTGTTCAATGTGAGAACAAGTTCAGCCAGGCGGAGGAGGGTGGTGGTGGATGGGGACTGGTTGGGCCTCTGTTCAAGGAAGAAGCGGAGAGCCCTCAAACCGGCCTGGTGGGGGATGGAGGTGTAGAGAGATTGAACATAGTGAAGAGAAGGCGGTTGGGGCCAGGAAACTGGAAATTGTCACAATGACGTAGGGCGTCAGAAGAGTCACGGATGTAGGTGGAAAGAGACTGGACCAGCGGAGAAAAGATAGAGTCAAGATAGGAAGAAATAAGTTCAGTGGGGCAGGAGCAGGCTGACACAATGGGTGTGCCATGACAGTCCCGTTTGTGGATTTTGGGAAGGAGGTAGAAGCGGGCTGTCCGGGATTGCGGGACTATGAGGTTGGAAGCTGTAGAGGGAAGATCTCCAGAGGAGATGAGGTCAGTGACAGTCCTGTAGACAGTAGCTTGATGTTCGGAGGTGGGGTCATGGTCCAGAGGGAGGTAGGAAGAAGTGTCTGTGAGTTGGCATTGAGGCTCTGCAAGGTAGAGGTCGGTACGTCATACAACAACAGCACCACCCTTGTCTGCAGGTTTGATGACCATGTCGGGGTTAGACCTGAGAGAATGGAGTGCCTCAAGTTCAGAGGGGGACAGTTTAGAGTGAGTGAGGGGGGCAGAGAAATTGAGATGACCAATGTCTCGCCAACAGTTTTCAATGAAGAGTTTATGGGTAAGAGACCAGGGGGAGGGGTCCCGGTAGTGGGAGAATGCTGGAGGCGGGTGAATGAGTCTGCTGGTCGGAAGGAGGACTCCTGGTCAAAGAAGTGAGCCCGGAGGCGGAGGCGACGGAAGAAGAGCTCAACGTCATGCTTTCCAGTACAGACTTGTTTACAAGCCAAGTCCAGGAAGCCTTCTGGTGACCTCTTTAAAAAAAAGCATGAAGTTCAGCATCTCTTGAAGCTTCCAGATGAATCAATGCCCATAATTCAACTCTAAGTCCTTAAAACATATTTTACAAAAAATAGAAGTACTCTCGTAACAATGTACACAAGTCTTGGAAATTGAAAGAACAAGTTGAAAAGGCTGTATAAAAAAAGCTTGTGGGACCTTGGCTTTCTTAATAGAGGAATAGACAAAAAAAACAAGGAAGTTACACTGAGCTATTAAAAAACACTGGTTTGGCCTCAGCTAGATTATCATGCTCAATTCTGGGAACCACACTTTAAAATATGTCCAGGCTTTAGAGAGGATGCAGAAAAGCTTTAGTAGAACGTTACCAGAAATGAGGGACTTCAGTTATGTGAAGCAGGGGTTGTTCCCCTTAGACCAGAAAAGGCTAAGAGAAGATTTGTTAAAGCTGTTCAAAATCACGAATGGTTTTTATGGAGTAAATAAGGAGAAACTGGCCGGAATTTTACGCTGGGTGGATGGGAGCTGGACTCCGCCGTAAATGCCGGTGCCGAACCCGCTTCCGCCCAGCCCGGGGATCCATCCCGTACTTTATGGATCCCCAGGCTTTAATTGGCCTGAGGCGGCACTTCCACCCATTTGAGGGAGGAGGTCCGCCTCAGTGAGCTGTCGGCCAATCAGCTGCCCCCATGCCACCATCCGACCTGCTGGGGCGGAGTAAAAGTTTGGCCACTATTTCCAGTTGCAGAAACATTGGTAATTAAAGGACACAGATTAAGGTGATTGGCAAAAAAAAGACAACATGAGGAAGCACTATTTTTACACAGCAAGTTGGAATGATCTGGAATTCATTGCCTGAAAGGGTGGTGGAAGCAAATTCAATAGCAACATTCAAAAATTATCACTATGACAAAGGGTTCAAATACTATGGGACACAAGTTATAAAGTGGTGCACTCTTAGGAGGCATGAACATTGGTGCTGCAGAAGACATTTTATAGATTGCATCTTCTTTAAGGAGCTAATTTCACTGACCTCATGAAAAGAGTTACTGTACAGGCAATTTCTATCATATGGATAGCACTGCTTCTGCCACTTCACTCACTAGGTAACCAGTTCCTCCATGGTCTGATCCAGAAAACAGTAGAGATTTTTAAAAATATTTAATATTTTTAACATTACCTGAGAACTTTTTTAAATGTTAAGAATATTTTTGAATTGGACCTTTAACTTGAAACTTCAAGCAACTTCCTTTTAATGCATGGTTACAATGGGTAGCTAAGATGGGATTTCTACCCAAATATCAGAAAGAGATGTCTTTCTGCTTAAAGCCTTCATTAGTACAGCACATGAATGCTTAACAAGGTTGCTGTTGAAAAGGAGTGGGAATGATTGTCATTATTGTGCTCTCTCAATGCAATAATGTGCAGGACACATTTTCAGTGGCGACTGAACTGGGCCTCCAGTCATGCAATTTCCCAACCTCATTATAAGATGCGTGGTTGTTACTACACTTTGCACTGCTGCCATTTGTGGCTGTCAGATATCCATATGTAAGTGGGCATGAAACAGAACAGTATTAAAATGGATCTATGCTTTGAATTATAGATAGTCTGTCCACAGTACCCTGTAATCATTTATAATAGACTGCGCAATACTTTTACATATGGCAATATTGTTTCTGTAAAATAATTCCCTGAACAGAATATGATGAATTACTTCTTCTGGTTTAACTAACTGGGCTATTTGGACTGGTTATTTTTTTCAATTTGTTAGGAACAAATTGTGTTTGCTTGGTATACATCTCCTTAACCACTCATTCCGAATTTTCAGTATGATCATTCTAATGTTGTATGACTCACATAAGTGCTGTAAGGAATTACTCCCGTGTTATCACATTAATTCCTTCAGGTCCTAATGCCCCCTGTATTAAAGCCTCAGATTTCTTGTCCTCTTCCTTTCATTATTATTATCTCTTGGGATGTGGAAAAAACTGGTAAGCCAAATTTATTGCCCATCACTAGTTACCCTGTAAAGATGGTGAAGCAGGCCAGGAGTAGTGTGAAATAAAAACAGAAAGTGTTGGAAATACTCACCAGGTGAGGCAGAATCTGTGGAGAGAAGCAGCGTTAACATTTCAGGCCTATGACCTTTCATCTGTTATGAAAGTACTTCTATTTTATGATAGATTTTGAGGACTTTTGTTTATTTGGGAAAACCGAAAAGAATGGATGTTTTTTTCACGGGGGCCATTGAAAGGACTGAAAGGTCTTGTTTGCAAATAGCTGTCTTCAGATAAATACCCAGCAGGGCGCTTTTTTGACTTGGAGAAGATGGTTTCAGAGAAGTGACAGATCAAGATTTATAGGGGTCAGGAGGCTTGACTCTTGAGATGGTTTTTGGTTTCGCTTTGGACAGTCAGTTGCAGTTTTAAAAACCAGCAAGGAGAGCAGTCACCCCAGCCTGCCAGTTTTCCCATCTCTTTGAGAATCTCTTAGAAGTGAGTGTAAGAAATAGAGAAATTGATGCTACATTTGTCCTGAAAGGCCTGCTTGAAACCCGATGCCACGTTTCTCCTGAGGCGCTGGAACAATGTGCCGGATAAATCATCGACGCCGCCTGAACGAATTGCTCGAGAGAGAAAGATCCCAGTGATAGCCAGCTGCACGTATTTGGGATAGAGTCATAGAGTCGTACAGCATAGAAACAGGCCCTTCGGCCCACCGCGCCCATGCCGACCATAATTCCTATCTATACTAATCCCACCTGCCTGCATTAATTCCATATCCCTCTATGCCTTGCTCATTCAAGTACCTGTCCAGATGCCTCTTAAATGTTGCGACTGTTCCTATCTCCACCACCTCTTCTGGCAGCTCATTCCCGATACCCACTATACTTTGTGTGAAAAATTTACCCCCTTGATCCCCTTTAAACCTCCTCCCTCTCACTTTAAATCTATGCCCTCTAGTTTTAATTATCCCTACCATGGGAAACAGACTCTGGCTATCTACCTTATCTATGCCTCTCATAATTTTATATACCTCTATCATGTCCCCTCTCAGCCTCCTTTGCTCCAGGGAAAACAGACCCAGCCTATCCAATCTCCCTTTATAACTCAAGCCCTCCAAACCAGGCAACATCCTTGTGAATCTTTTCTGCACCCGCTCAAGCTTAATCACATCTTTCCTGTAGTGCGGCGACCAGAACTGCACACAGTACTCCAAATGCGGCCTAACCAACGTTATGTACAACTGTAACATGACGTCCCAAATCTTGTACTCAATGCTTCGGCCGATGAAGGCAAGCATACCACATGCCTTCTCCGCCACCGTTGTTGCCACTTTCAGGGAACTATGTACTTGCACCCCAAGGTCTCTCTGCTCAACAACACTCCCCAGGGCCCTGCCATTCACTGTATATGTCCTGCCCTGGTTTAACTTCCCAAAATGCATCACTTTGCACTTGTCTCCATTAAATTCCATTTGCCAATCCCTTGCCCACTTTCCCAGTTGATCTATATCCTGTTGTAACCTTAGACAACCTTCTTCACTGTCCACTATACCACCAATTTTGGTGTTATCTGCAAACTTACTAATCATGCCCCCTACATTCACATCCAAGTCATTAATATATATGACAAACAACAAAGGGCCCAGCACCGATCACTGCGGCACACCACTGGTCACCGACCTCCAATCTGAAAAACAACCCTCCACTACCACCCTCTGCCTCCTATCACCAAGCCAATTTTGTATCCAATTGGCTAGCTCACCCTGGATCCCACGTGTTTGAACCTTCTGGACCAGCCTACCATGCGGGACCTTGTCAAAGGTCTTGCTAAAGTCCATGTAGACAATGTCCATCGCCCTGCCCTCGTCAATCCTCTTGGTCACCTCCTCAAAAAACTCAATCAAATTCGTGAGGCATCATTTCCCACACACAAAGCCATGCTGACTATCCCTAATCAGACCTTGCCTTTCCAAATTCATATAAATCCTGTCTCTCAGAGTCCCTTCCAATAACTGTCCCACCACTGATGTAAGGCTCAACGGCCTGTAGCTGCCTGGCTTATCCCTGCTCCCCTTCTTAAATAAAGGTACATTAGCTATCCTCCAGTCTTCCGGTACCTCACCCGTGGCTAACGATGATACACAAATCTCTGCCAGGGCCCCAGCAATCTCTTCCCTTGCTTCCCACAGCATCCTAGCATTCACCTGGTCAGGCCCTGGGAATTTATCCACCTTAATGCGCTTCAAAACCTCCTCCTTTGTAATGTTGATATGCTCCAGGATATCGCTGTTCCCTCCCTTGAACTCACTAGCTTCCATGACCTTCTCCACGGTAAATACAGACGATAAGTATTCATTTAAGACCTCGCCCATTTCCCGTGGCTCCACACATAGATTACCACACTGATCCTTAAGGGGACCTACTCTCTCCCTAGCTACCCTTTTACTCTTAATATACTTATAGAATCTTTTAGGATTCTCCTTTATCTTATCTACCAGGGAGATCTCATAGTCCCTTTACGCCCTCCTAATTTCCTTCTTAAGTGTACTCCTACATCCCCTATACTCCTCGAGGGACTCGCTTGATCCCAGCTGCCTATACCTGACATATGCCTCCTTCGTTGTCCTGACCAGACCCTCAATATCCCTCATCAACCAAGGTTCCCTAAACTTGCCAGCCTTGCCCTTCCATCTAACAGGAACATGCCGGCCCTGAATTCTTCCTATCTCACTTTTAAAAGATGCCAAACCAAAAAAGGGACAACTGAAATCTTTCCATATCTTCTCTTTTTTCTTCAAGAATTAGCAAGTGTTTAGCCAAAGTACTCTTTTTTTTTGTCATTTTTTGTAACAGAGTACTAAAAAGAAAATCTCTATTTTTTCCAGTTAACTGGTGCATGTATGTGTGTTTGAGGGGCTAAGGTAAACAGCAGCTTTCATATTTCAATCTATGTGTTAATGTTTTGCTTTGTTACCAGTTATGTCTTGTTTTATAATAAACTGATAATTTTGTTGTTTATTAAAAAAAACCTGGTTGGTGTATTTTATTCTGGATAAAGACTAGAGTCTATGGTTGACCATATCGGTAACTGGGTAAACGTTCAAATATATGTTGTGACCTGTGGAGAAGTGGCACTAGAAAAGACAGTGCACTCCTCCCTCCTTGGTCGGATCACATCAGAACCAGGAGCAGTGTGAAGCGGGTCCGGAGCAAATAATTGGTGAGTAGCTGGTGAGTCGTTTTTTAACTAGTAAGTTTAATAGCCTAATAAATAGAGGCATGGCAAGGCAGCTCAGCCCAGTGGAATGCACATCCTACTCCATGTGGGGACTCCAGGAAGCTTCTCGTGTTCTGCACAACCATATGTGCAGGATATTTTGTCAGCTGCAGCAGCTCGAGTTCCAGGTTTCAGAGCTTGAGCAGTAACTGGCGTCACTGTGGAACATCGCCAAGGCTGAGAATTTCATGGATAGCACACTTATAGATGTGGTCACTCTGCAGCTTAAGAGTATGCAAGGAGAGAGGGAATAGGTGACCTCCAGGCAGGTCATGCAGGAGTTCCCTGAGTGCATCTTACTCACCAACCAGCATTCCGCTCTGAATACTGGTGAGATTGATGATTCCTCTGGGGTTTGCATCCAGAGTCTAGACCATGGCACCAGGGCTGGCTCAGCTATACAGTGAGGCAGGAGGAAGATTGGAAAAGCAATTGCGATAGGGGATTCAATAGCTAGGGGGACAGACAGGCATTTCTGTGGTCATAGATGTGAAGCCACGATGGTATGTTGCCATGGTAGAAAGAGGGTTGAGGTCCTACAGGCAGAGTTTAAGGAGCTAGGAAAGAAACTAGCAAGTAGGACCTCAAAGGTAATAATCTCCAGATTACTATCAGTACTGCATGCGTGAGTTTAGAAATAGGAGGATAGAGCAGATGAATGGGTGGCTGGAGAGATGGTGCAGGAATGGAGGGCTTCAGATTTCTGGGACATTGGGATCAGTTCTGGGGGAGATGCGACCTGTACAGGCCAGATGGACTGCATCTGAACAGAGCTGGGACCAATGTTTTGCGGGGTAATTTGCTAGTGCTATTGGGAACTTAGAAGGGGTGTGGGAACCAGGAGGTATATTTAGAGAGGAAAACCAAACTGCACAGAGAATTGGGAGAGACAGAGACCACTAGAGTAGGAAATCGTAAGAAATCAGGTGGGGTCGAATAAGAGGGAATGTAATAGGCCTAAATTAGGTTTGCTGTGCATGTATATGAATGCACAGAGTGTGGTAAATAAGGTTGGTGAGCTGCAGGTACAGATAGCCACATGGGAATATGATGTTGTGGTGATAATGGAGACCTGACTCAAAAAAGGGCAGGATTGGATACAAATATTCCTGGATACAATGTGTTTAGGAAAGATAAGTAAGGAAGGAAAGGAGGAGGGGTAGCTGTATTGATTAAGGAGAACATTACAGTGCTGAAGAGAGAGGATGTCCTAGAGGGGTCAAGGACAGAATCTATTTGGTTAGAGCTAAGAAACAATAGAGGTACCATTACATTGCTGGGGGTATTCTATAGGCCACCAACTAGTGGGAAGGTTACAGAGGAATAAATTTGCAAGGGAATTATAGAGATGTAAGCATCATAGAGTAGTCATAATGGAGGACTTTAATTATCCTAATATGGACTGGGATAATAATAGTGTAAAAGGCAGAGAGGGGTAAGAGTTTCTAGAAAGTGTTCATGAGAATTTTCTATGTCAGTATGTTTCTATTCCAAAGAGGAATGAGGCATTGCTGGATCTGGTTCTGGGGAATAAGGTGGGTCAAGTGAATCAAGTGACAGTTCATAAGGTTTAGATTAGCTAGGAAAAGGATAAGAAGCAATCCAGAGTAAAGATAATTAATTTGGGGGGGTGGGCAACATCAATGGAGTGAGAACAGATCTGGCACAAGTAAATTGGAATCAAAGATTGGAAGGAAAAACTGTAGCTGAACAATGGGCTGCCTTTAAAGTCGAGATAGTTTGGGTACAGTCAAGGTATATCCCCCACAAGGGGGAAAGGTAGGGCAAACAGATCAAGAGCTCCCTGAATGAATAAAGAGACAGAGAGTAAGGTGAAGCAGATAAAGAGTGCAAATGACAGGCGTCAGGTGGATAACACAATTGAGAGCCAGGCTGAATATAGAAGGTTCAGAGGAGCAGTGAAAAAACAAATAAGGGAAGCAAAGCGAGAGTACGAGAAGACACGTGTGGCTAACATAAAAGAGAATCTAAAAGCCTTCCAAAGGCATATAAATAGTAAAAGGGTGGTAAAGGAGGAGTGGGGCCAATTACAGACATAAAAGGGAATTTACGCATTGAGCCAGAGGGCATGACTGAGGTACTAAATGAATACTTTGCATCTGTCTTTACCAAGGAAGAAGATGTTGCCCACGTCACGGTGAATGAGGAGGTAGTTGAAATACCGGATGGGCTAAAAATTGATAAAGAGGAGGTATTAAATAGACTGGCTATACTTAACGTTGTTAAGTCACCACGACCAGATGAGATGCACCCAAGGATACTTAAGAGAAGTAAGGGTGGAAATTGTGGAGGCACTAGCTATGATCTTCCAATCCTCCTTAGTTACAGGAGTGGTGCCAGTGGACTGGAGAATTGCTAATGTTACACCCTTGTTCAAAAAAGGGTGGAAGGACAAGCCCAGCAACTACAGGCCAGTCAGTTTAACCTCGGTGGTGAGAAAGCTTTTAGAAATGATAATTCAGGACAAAATTAATAGTCACTTGGACAAATGCGGATTAATTAAGGAAAGACAGAATGGACTTGTTCAGGGCAAATTGTGTTTAACTAACTTGCTTGAGCTTATTGATGAGGAAACAGAGAGGGTTGATGAGGGCAACGCGGTTGATGGGGTGTATATGGACTTCCAAAAGGTATTTGATAAAGTGCCACATAACAGGCTTGTTTGCAAAGTTTGAGCCCATGGAATAAATGGAACAGTAGCAGCATGGATACAAAATTGGCTCAGTGACAGAAAATAGAGAGTAGTTGTGAACGATTGTTTTTCGGACTGGTGGAAGGTATTTAGTGGGGTTCCCCGGGGGTCGGTGTTGGGACCACTGATTTTCTTGGTATATATTAGTGACCTAGACTTGGGTGTACGGGGAACAATTTCAAAATGTGTGGATGACACGAAACTTGTAAGTATTGTGAACTGTGAGGAGGATAGTGATAAACTTCAAGAGGACTAGTGGAATGGGTGGACAAGTGGCAGATGGAATTTAATGCACAAATATGTGAGGTGATTCATTTTGGCAGTAAGAGTGAGGTGGAGCAATATTAATTAGAGGGTACATTTCTAAAGGGGGTGCAGGAGCACAGGGACCTGCAGGTATATGTGCACAAGTCAATGAAGGTTGCAGGGCAGATTGAGAAAGTGTTACTAAAGTATTTGGGATCTTGGGCTTTATAAATAGGGCACAGAGTACAAAAGCAAGGAAGTTATGATAAACCTGTATAAAACACTGTCCAGTTCTGGGCACCACACCTTTGGAAGGATGTTAAGGCATTAGAGAGGTTTCAGAAAAGATTCACAAAAATGTTTCCAGGGATGAGAAACTTCTGTTACATGAATAGGTTGGAGAAGCTGGGTCTGTTCTCCTTGGAAAAGGGAATATTAAAAGGATATTTGATGGAGGTGTTGAAAATCATGAGGGGTCTGGACAGAGTAGATAGGAATAAACTGTTCCCATTGATCAAAGGATCCAGAGGCAAAGGACACCAATTTAAGGTGATTGGCAAAAGAAGCAATAGTGGCATGAGGAAAAACATTTTTACGCAGTGAGTAGTTAGGATCTGGAATGCACTGCCTGAGAGTGTGGTGGAGGCAGATTCAATCCAGGCCTTTAAAAGGGCACTGGATAATTATCTGAAGAGAAAAAAGAATTGCACGGCTACAGGGAAAAGACAGGGGAGTGGGACTAGGTGAGTTGCTCTTGCAGAGAGCTGGCACGGACATGATGGGCCAAATGGCATCCTTCTGTGCTGTAACCATTCTATGATTCTATGGTCAGCCTTCTTGAAGCTATTGTACAACTGAGTAAGTTGCTAGGCCATTGCAATGGCTTTATCAGTTAGTGTGGATAAGCCACATATAAGCCAGAGGAAGTTGCGGAAGGATATTAGTAAAATAGTTGCTCAGGTATAGTGTCCTAGGCCCAACCATCTTCGACTGCTTCATCAATGACCTTCCCTCCATCATAAGGTTAGAAGTAGGAATGTTTGCTGATGATGGCACAGTGTTCAGTATCATTCATGACTCCTCAGATACTGAAGCAATCCATGCCCACATGCAGCAAGACCTGAACAAACATTCAGGCTTGGGCTGATAAGTGTCAGGCAATGACCATCTCCAACAAGAGAGAATCTAACCATCTCCCCTTGACATTCAATGGCATTACTATTGCTGAATCCCCCACTATCAACATCCTGGGGGTCACCATTGAGGCTGTGTGCTGGCCCCCTTCTGCTCTCCCCTCGGCCTCACTCTCCCTCTCCCCTGCAGCAGCCGTTCCCGCTCACTCCCTGAGCTTCATAAATCTGAATGCTATATAACTCTCCTCATACTTTCTGTGCGAAAACAACAGGGGTGGCCAATCCCAACGAACCGCCAATCTGCGCTCATCCTGCCCAGGCAGCCGCTGTCAGTCACAGGCACTGAGCAATCAGAGACAGACGTCTGCCGCCCATCAGATGTAGGTCCCACCTCCGCCTGATGTGCACTTTAATAGGACAACTGCCAATCAAAGCCAAGCCACAGGCAGCCCGCTGTCAGTCACAGAGGATTGGCGGGCCTGATGGAAACCACGCACCTCAAAATGTTTTACCACAGACACTACTGGAGCAAAGGAGATGAGATGTACAAGATTATGACAGGTTTAAATAAGGTAGACAAAGAATAGCTGTTCCCATTAGCTGATGGTACAAGGACTAAGGGACACAGATTTAAAACTTTGGGCAAGAGATACAAGGGGGAATTTGATGAAGAACCTTTTTACACAGTGAGTGGTAATAACCTGGAAGTCACTGACTACGAGACAATGATTGATTTCAAAAGGAAATTAGATGGGAACTTGAGGGAAATAAACTTGCAGGGTTATGGGGATAAAGCTGGGAATAGGACTGACTGGATTGCTCTACAGAGAGCCAGCATGGACTTGATGGGCTGAATGGCTTTCTTCTGTGTTGTTATGACTCTGACATTGCGGTCGTGCATCACTGAGCTTCATAAATCTGAATTCTATATAACTCTCCTCACACTTTCTGTTCATTTGTTTCTTACTACTGGACTCAGCACTATTTATTGCTTCAGCTGACTTACTTGCAATGGCAGTATGAGGTCATTTCAAATATTTTCCCATTTAAAGTAATTTCCTCACACACAATCATCAATCAACTTTTTGAAGAGTGTCAATGTTTTCAGTTATACTCGGTAACAGCCTTAGGGAAAGGCTTGTATTTTGGCAATGTCTCTAAGTTTAAATAATACGTAGTACTCAATTTTTTTTTTTAAACTTCGCTCTCTTCAACAAGACTCTTGTTGGAAATGTTATGATCTAATAACATGAACAGATAAATTGAAAGAAAAGGACAGATATTTAAAACTATGTAACAAGTTATGATCAAAATGTAACAAAAATGCAGGATGAGTCTTGTCGGAAATGTATGATCTAATGGGCCGCAAGTTTATTAATGGATTGTTTGTACACATTGTTTTGCACATGTGATCATGATTAATGTACAAACGGAAGTACTGACAAATGAAGTGGCAGGACCAATGAAAACAGTGCTATGCATGAACAAACCAATCAGTGCACAGGAGGAGCTGCCGAATACAAAGAATAAAAGGACAGACCTGGAGAGGTTCGGTGCACAGATTTGAAGATGACAAAGGGAGAGATAAGAGAAGAAGAGTCACAAGCCAACTGTGCCAGTAGAGCCGGTGGAGAGTAAAGGCCATCTGGACTAGGATATTGACTGCCTTGGATTTAAGTATTGCTCTTCGCCTTAATAAATTATCCCGATATCACTACATTAGGTGTCTCCTTGTCCAAATTCTTATAATTTGTTCTTGGACCAGGCAATAAGTAAGGTTCTAAATCTTACAGTGCTGAAACTAACTTAAGTTGTCCAATAAAACTATAGATTTGATTGGAGGGGGAAGATAGTGGAGGAATGAGGTCACGCCAGAAAAATAGGGAGTGAAAATTTCTATTTGCCATTCCAAATAACTGAGTGGGCCCTGCAATTTTCTACCTCCTCACCAATTAACTACTGCATTCTTGCCTGATTCACTAATTTAAGAGCAGTAGTGAGCTACAGTAATTGTGAAGCGCTTAGAAGTAGCTTTACAGATACTCCAAACTGCAGGGCAACAGAAACATCTCTGTTGAACTTCAGCAGTGCTGATTATTTAATCAGTTGCCAGGGAAAGATAGCATCACCTAGTGGATAAGAATGTTTAGTGCATGAAAGGAAATGAACAACAGAAAATGAGGCTTCTTACAAAAGCAAAATGCTACTGATGCTGGAAATCAGAAAAATGAACAGAAAATGCTTGATCTCCTTGGCAGGTATGGCAGAATCTGTGCAGAGAGAAACTGAGTTAACACTTCAAATCAATGACCTTTTGTTAGAACTGGAAAAAGTTAGAGATGTAACACATTTTAGGGAAAGGTGGGGAGGGGAGGAAAGAACAAAAGGGAAGGTCTGTGATAGCATGGAAGGCAGGAGAGATTAAATGATAAAAGGGATGATAATGCAAGGCTAAAGGGGATGGCAATAGGACAAGTCAAGAAACAAAAGATGGGTCTAGAGGAGCTGTAAATGGCAACAGCGGAACAGTTATCAGCACCAGCTGTCCAAAAAACAAATGGGAGCAGTGACTATGATCTGAAATTATTGAACTCAATGTTGAGTCTGGAAGGCTGTAAAATGCCCTAATCAAAAATAAGGCATGTTCTTTTACTTCCAACTCAAATAATTTTCCCAGATTTCCAGCAAGGTATGTTTCTACAAAAGCAAAATACTGCAGATGCTGGAAATTTGAAAGAAAAACAGAAAATGCTGGAAATACACAGCAGGTCAGGCAGCATCTGTGGAGAGAAAAGCAGAGTTAATGTTTCAGGTCAATGATCTTTCATCAGAAAGATCTAAGAAGGAACTAAGGAAATTCAAAGTGTTACAACCAAGTGAGAAAGGTGTCTCGGGGTCCCTTTCAGCCTTCACCTGGTCTTACTGTAACAGGGTTTAATTTTAAACAAACCGTGTTTTAAGCTCCCCTTGGTGAATCCTTGTTCACCACTTACCAATAATAAGGCAAAGAAATGAGCACAGACAGGCTTTCTTAGGTTTAAAGAAGAAAGGATGAAAATTATTAAAACTTAAACTCTAATTTGATTGACTCCTATGGATGCACGACGCGTGCACGCTAGCATGCATACACGATACACAAATGCAAATAGAGACCTAAAAGAGCAGAAGAAAGATAAAGTGGAGAGGTTTGAGGCAATATCTGAAGAGTTTGTTACGGTTCTTCGAGCTCACTGTAGAGTCCTTGCTGGTAGGTAATTCTTGCTTTTCGTTGGGGTCCAGTATGCTTCTTAAACCTTGTTCACTGTCGGAGACTTTTCTCTCTTGGGGTTCATGTGTCTTCAGTGGATTCCAAAGCTCATGAGAGAGAGATGGGAGCAGACAGGAGAGTGATGTTCTCAATCCAGGAGCCAGGAGCTATCTGTCTTCAAACACATTGTTTCTCCAATTTAAAACTCAGTTCAAAACTCTTCAACAGCCAGTTAGTCATGTGACTAAACTGGTCTAACCACATTCTGTGTATTGGGAGCAAGGACTGGTTCCCTTGTTCCAACACTGTCTGGTAGTAAGTAAAAATGTCTTTCTGGCTCAGGGCCTGGCAATTCCTTGTAATAGGCCCTCTTTTCTTCCCAGCAACAATTTGAAGTTTAGTGTCCATATGGTGAAATTAATTTGCCTCATTCTTGGCAGGTGGGGGCCTGCATGACAGAAGTGAATTCCTAAGAGTTGTGGTGCACTTTGAATTGGTCTCAGGAGAAATGAACAAATCGGCAAAATCCTGTAAAGTATAAGGGAACACTTGGGTGGAAGGAAAAGTCAAGCGGGAGCGTTCTGTCGAGACTTAGAGTTTAAAGTATATGCCTTCATGTTCCGTTAAGATTTTAAGTTTAAAGAATAAGTGATTTCAAATTGTAACATTAAGTTAGTGTTTACTTTTTTAGTTATTAGTCTTGTGCCATAACTCTTTCAGTAATAACTGGGAGTTTGAATTTCTTTTTAAAAACATTACTGTCTCTAATGGGATCGTAATAATCATCAGAACCCTATTCCTGTCAGTATGTTACAAAAGTAGTTTACTGTGAAAACACAGGTCAATTAGAAAGCATGAAATAGTAACATCTAATTTAGCCCATCAAGCCCACCCATGACAAGTCATGTATAACCTGTTCTGGCATGCATTCTACTGAATTTATCTCCTGGGGTAGGTGAGCGACCAGAGGGTAACTTGTGTGACTAAAAAGCTGACAATTTAATAGAACACTAAAACTTGTATGGTATACCAGGATCTCAACTTACGATTAAGATTATATATCAATGCCAGAGTTTTCATGGTTCTTCCGCAGAAAAGCAGAACCCCTACAGAAATTCGCCTCCTCCACAGAGCAGTTGCCATTTTGTTCACAGGTTGAAGTTAGTGCCTCGAAACAACTGCTAGATTTGCAGAAAAACAATTCCATCCCATTCTGCATTTGCCCTTATCTATCCACACCAACTTATGTAGGAAAACTACCAAATCATCTTATCACTACACAGGAAAGTACCATTCATGCAGTGCCCTGCATCTCCAGGTCACCTTAAGCCAGTGCACTGATTTCAAAAGGCACTTGGATGAACACTTGAAGGAAATAAACTTGCAGAGGGGATAGAGCAGGGGAATGGGACTGACTGAATTGCTCAACAGAGAGCTGCACGGACTCGATGGGCCAAATGGCCTCCTTCTGTGCCATAAATGACTCTATGATGTCATGCCATGCATCAATTGCTCTTGGTGAAATAAGGTTGGGTAGTCTTAATTCAGCAAAAAACTGTACAATTTAGACTAGCTGAGTCTCATACTGATATAGTGGATGAAAATGTTATCATTGCTCAACTTGAGAGGTAACACATGGTTGGCATAGAACCCAATAAACTTTATGTGCATGATCCTGATGGTGAATAGCGGAAATGAATTCCTTATCTTTATTAACAAGTATACTGCAATTCATTATCCCTCCCAGAAACATTCACAGTCCTTCATATACAACAAATTACTTTGGAGTACAATGACGATTATCTGTGCAATCATGATGGCCTTGCTGACCACAGCAACATCTTACAAACAGCAAGATTAATGGCCAGTTAATCTGTTTCTTGGTGGTGTAGGCTGACGGAGGAACGTTGGTGAGGATGCTCTTCTTCAACAAATACCATGGGATGTTTACTATCCATTTGACTTTACAGAACAAAAAGATGAAGCTTTGCTTTAATCTCTCATTTGAAGGCAAAGAAGTCTTGACAGCGCCGCGCTTGCCAAGAACATAGGAACAGGAGTAGACCATTTAGCCCCTGGAGCCTCTTCCACCATTCAGTAAGATCACAGCTGATCTGCGACCTAACGGCATATATCCACCTTTGCCCTAAGAGAGGGCCTTAAACCATAATTTTCTCACAGGCAAAGATGAACAATTACTCAAATAAGGTTTATAAATTCAAAAGAATATATTTTGGCATTAGAAGAGAATGTGACTGTAGTCAGGTGACTCAAATCATCACAGATATAGCCAGCCAGCATATTTTGATCATTCACTTCTCAATTAAACTTTAAAAAGTTAATTTATTATATTGCACAAGCTATTAGATGTTAAAATATTTTCCCTAATTGCTCATCATTCGTATTGATTTCTCTGTGCTTCCCTTTCCATCTTACCACCGATATCATCCACAAGTTCCTTCAGATGTTTCAAGTGGTTCAACGCCCTGGTGAAAGAAAAATTTCAGCTGTCACTACACTTTAGCCTGCGTTCATACACTGCTAGGGGTTTGTTTCTATTCATACAAACCAGATTGGAACTGAAGCTATACAGAATACCTACCTGAGTATCTGAATTTACCATTTTGTCTGCACATCCTTTCTCCACAGTCCTTTTTCACTAACTTAACCCCAAATGCTTATTCCAGTTGATTTTTTAAATTTAAAGTTGATGTATTGACAGAAAGATGTTCCATTGCATGATAACTAGATACACTGATTATTTAGACACACCTTATAAGCAATGCCCATTCAGTTCAATAAATCTTAGTTAACAATAATGCAGCATTTTCTGAAACCAGCAATTATAATCTAGCTCACAAATAAAGAGATAAAATCAGCAACTATCACTGAACTTAACTAGCAGCATGCCTACTACCCAGACGTACCGTACAAAAAGGAAGCTAGCCATTTGAATACAAGAACCAATTTTAGTACTGAGATAAGAAATGCCACATACTGCAGCATTTATCATTAGAGATTCCAAATTCATATAGAATTTAATAATTGAGAACTGAAAGATTAAAAAGATCAGAAAAGACTGACCAGGATGGGGCTTCTCTGCTTTGCAAAGAAAAGGTTTAGGGGTGACCTAATTAGAAGTGTAAGATTCTGAAACTATTTGATAGGGTAGATGTAGATAAAATGTTTCCACTTATGGGGAGCCCAAATTTAGAACCATAAATAGAAGATTGTCACTAATAAATCCTGTAAGGAATTTAGGAGAAACTTCTTAATCCGGAGTGGTGAGAATGTGGAACTTGCCACTGCACTTTTTTTTATTCTTTCACAGGATGTGCGAGTCGCTGGCAAGGCCAGCAACTACTGCATGTCCCTAATTGCCCTGGAGAAGGTGGTGGTGAGCTGCCTTCTTGAACTGCTGCTGTCCATATGGTGTAGGTACACCCATAGTGCTGCTCGGGAGAGTGTTCCAGGATTTTGACCCAGCAACAGTGAAGGAACGGTGATATATTTCCAAGTCAGCATGGTGTGTGGCTTGGAGAGGAACTTGCAGGTAGTGATGTTCCCATGTGTCCCTTGCTCGTCCTTCTAGGTGGAAGAGCTCACAGGTTTAGAAGGTGCTGTCGAAGAAGCCTTGGTGAGAGCTGCTGCAGTGCATCTTGTAGATGGTACACGCTGTGTGGCTGTGGTGGAGGGAGTGAATGTAGTGGATGGGGTGCCAATCAAATGGGCTGCTTTGTCCTGGGTGGTGTCGAGCTTTTTGAGTGTAGTTGAAGATGCACTCATCCAGGCAAGTGGAGACTATTCCATCACACTCCTGACTCGTGTCTTTTAGATGGTATACAAGCTTTGGGGAGTCAGAAGGTGAATTAGTCGCTGCAGAATTCCCAGCCTCTGACCTGCTCTTGTAGCCACAGTAGTTATACTGTGGTCCAGTTCAGTTTCTGGTCAATGGTAATCCCCAGGATGTTGATGGTGGGGGATTCAGCAATGGAAATGGCACTGAATGTCAAGGGGAGAGGGTTAGATTCTTAGAGTCATAGAGTTATACAGCACAGAAACAGGCCCTTCAGCCCATCGTGTCTGTGCTGGCCATCAAGCACCTATCTATTGGAGATGGTCATTGTTTGCCACTTGTGTGGCACGAATGTTACTTGTCATTTATCAACCCAAGCCTGAATGTTTGACCAGGTCGTACTGCATGTGGATATCCAAAATTGTTACAGCGCAGGAGGAGGCCATTCGGCCCATCCTGTCCACACCGGCTCTCTGAAAGAGCAGCTCCCTCAGTTCCATGCCCCTTCCTTCTCCCCACAACCGTGCATATTCTTCCTTTTCATATTACTATCTAATTCCCTTTTGAATGCTTCAATTGAACCTGCCTCCACCACGTTCTCAGGCAGTGCATTCCAGAACTAACCACTCGCTGCATGAAAAAGTATTTCCTCATGTCACTTTTGTTTCTCTTACCAAATGCTTTAAATCTGTGCCCTCTCACTCTCAATCCTTTCACGAGTGGGAACAGTTTCTCTCTATCTACTCTGTCCAGACCCCTCATGATTTTAAATACATCTACCAAATCATCCATCAGCCTTCTCTTCTCCAAGGAAAACAGTCCCAACTTCTCCAATCTATTTTCATAACTGAAATTCCTCATCTCTGGAACGACTTCCGTGAATCCTTTCTGTACTCTCTCCAACGCCTTCACATCTTTCTCAAGTGTGGTGCCCAGAATCAGCCGAGGCCAAATCCTAGTTTCCTATACAAGTTCAACATAAATTCCTTGCTTTTGCACTCTATTAATAAAGCCCAGGGTACTGTATGCTTTATTAACTGCTCTCTCAACCTGTCCTGCCACCTTCAATGACTTATGCACATATACACCCAGGTCCCTCTGCTCCTGCACCCCCTTTAGAATTGTACCCTTTATTCTATATTGTCTCTCCATGTTCTTCCTACCAAAATGAATCACCTCACATTTCTCTGCATTGAACTTCATCTGCCACCTGTCCACCCATTCCATCAACCTGTCCATGTCCTTTTGAAGTTCTACACTATCCCCTTCACAGTTCACAATGCTTCCAAGTTTTGTATCATCTGCAAACTTTGAAATTGTGCCCTGTACACCAAGGTCTAGGTCATTAATATCAGGAAAAGCAACAGTCCCAACACTGATCCCCATGACAAACCTTCCTCCAGCCCGAAAAACATCCACTAACCACTACTCTTTGTTTCCTGTCACTCAGCCAATTTCGTATCCATGTTGCTACCATCCCTTTTATTCCATAAACTACAAGTTTGCTCACAAGTCTGTTGTGTGGCACTGTATTAAGCGCCTTTTGGAAGTCCATGTACACCACATCAACAGCATTGCCCTCATCAACTCTCTGTTACCTCCTCAAAAGACTCCAGCAAGTTAGTTAAACATGATTTTCCCTTAAGAAATCCACGCTAGCTTTCCTTAATTCGTCCACGTGACTATTGATTTTGTCCCGAATTATATTTTTCTAGAAGTTTTCCCACCACCAAAGTGACTGGCCTGTAATTGCTGGGCTTATCATTACACCCTTTTTTGAACAAGGGTGTAACATTAGCAATTCTCCAGTCCTCTAGCACCATCCGAGTCTAAAGAAGACTGAAAAATTATGGCCAGTGCCTCTGCGATTTCCACCCTCACTTTCCTCAGTATCCTTGGACGCATCTCATCCGGCCCTGGTGCTTTATCTACTTTAACTACAGAGAGCCTATCTAATACTTCTTTATCAATTTTAAACCCCTCTAGTGTCTGATTTACCTCCTCTTTCAACATTGCTTGGGTTGCATCTTCTTCCTTGGTAATGACAGATGCAAAGTATTCATTTAATACCTCAGGCTATGCCCTCTGCCTCCATGTGTAAATCCCATTTCTGGTCCCTAATCAGCCCCACTCCTCCTTTTACCACCCTTTTACTATTTATATGCCTACAAAAAACTTTGGGATTTCCTTTAATACTAGCTGCCAGTCTCTTTTCATGGTTTCTCTATGCTTCTGCACTTCCCCTTTGGACCTTCTATATGCAGCCTGGTTCTGAACAATACATTCGACCTGGCATCTGGCACACTTTTTTTTCTTTATCTTAATCTCTACCTCTTTTGTCATCCAGGGAGCTCTGGATTTGTTTGCCCCACTTTTCCCCTTCGAGGGAACATACCTTGACTGTGCCTGAACTATCACGTTTTTGAAGGTAGTCCATCGTCCATCTATCGGTTTTCCTGCCAGCATTTGACTCTGATTTATTCTCCCCAGCTCCATTCTTATCCCATTGACGCTTGCCTAAGAATCTGAGGAGTCTTGAATAGTACTGACCACTGTGCAATCATGAGTGAAAATCCCCGCTTCTGATCTTATGATGGAGGGAAGGTCATTGATGAAGCAGTTGAAGATGGTTGGGCCTAGGACAATACTCTGAGGAACTCCTGCAGTGATGTCCTGGGACTGAGATGATTGGCCTCCAACAACCACAGAATTTCCAGCACCTCACCTGCCCTTGTAGCCACAGTATTTATATGGCCGCTACAGTTAAGTTTATAGTCAATGGTAACCCACAGGATGTTGATGGGGAAGTACCTGACCGAATAGCACAGATGCATTTAACGGCAGCTAAATAAGTACATGAAGGAGAATGGATTGAAGGATATGTTGATAGGATGAGATGAAGTTGGTTGGGAGGAGACTCATGTGGAGCATAAACACCAGCATAGATCAGTTGGGCCAAATGGCCAGTTTCTGTGCTGTAAATTCTATGTGATTCTATAAAATGAAACACCTAATTTATACCCCAGTACAGGTTGCTCTGAAGATCTCCTTTTGGGGATGGTACCCTCTACAAGACGCACTGCAGCAATGCACCAAGGCTCCTTAGACAGCACCTTCCAAACCCGCGACCTCTACCAACTAGAAGGACAAGGGCAGCAAATGCATGGGAACACCACCACCTGCAAGTTCCCCTCCAATTCACACACCATCCTGACTTGGAACTATATCGCCGTTCCTTCACTGTCGCTGGGTCAAAATCCTGGAACTCCCTTCCTAACAGCACTGTGGGTGTACCTACTTCACATGGACTGCAGCGGTTCAAGAAGGCAGCTCACCACCACCTTCTCAAGGGCAATTAGGAATGGGCAATAAATGCTGGCCTAGCCAGCGACGTCCACATCCCATGAATGAATAAAAAAAAGAGGGGAATAGATCTGCACACATTTGCACTAGTGTGAATGATGTTTGTTCACACTGTGAAAACTGCATTTGCACCTTCTACACCATTTTCTAACACTAATCTGTTCAAAATGAATACAATCTAATGCATTTACAGTCACTACAGACTACCAAAATCTATTTACATTTTCCATGTAAAATGAAGTGCATCATCAGATGAGAAGAAAAACATCCTTAAATCTTCCCAAGATAACCGGAAATTATTTTTTCCCATGGAAATTTTAATGCTAGTCAAAGAGCCAGTAAAGCATTTCTGAGGCTATGAAAGAGCTCCTATTTACTAAGCAAACGATAATGCTAGGGACACAGAAGCAAAATACTGTGGATGTTCTGTTTCTAGCATTTTCTGCTTTTATAATTAAAAGAACTTGCTGTAGGATCTTACACGAATGAGCATTTATCCCCAGTAAATAATTGAAGATGATTTTTAATATGCACAGTAACGATACAGCCAGATGAATTACCTATTCATCTCATCCGATGAAGTCATCTGATAAATTACAGGATTATAAACCAATTAACAACCTGTAAGAGGACTCAGTTGTATTTAATAGATGTTACATGCAATGTTACAAAGACACGTTGGGTTGATTTCAAGTGACGTTGAGCCTAAAACATTAAATTACTATATTAGGGATGGAAAGTCTATTCTAAAAAGTTTGGCACTACTTAATTACTACTTCTCAACTTTCCTTGTTCTCTATGCTATTCTTTTTAAACTTGATGGTGCTCTGTACAATGGACTTTGGTCTTTCAAAAAGAACAATTTTGTGTGCGTGTACATTTAGTGCTAGGGCACTCTAGGGATGACCCAAATCACTTTATAGCCAATGAATTATTTCTGAAGTGTGATCACTGTTGTTTTGTAGGCAAATGTGGCAGCTAATTTATGCACGGCATGATCCCACAAAACCAATGAGAGGAATGGCCAGCTAATCTGTTTTTGGTGGCATTGGTTGAGGAATAAATGTTGGCCAAGACACCGGAGAATTCGCCATCTCTTCTTCTTACATTGAACTGAGAGGGCAAACAAAGCCTCGACTTAATGTCTCAAACAACAACAACTTGCATTTATAAAGTGCCTTTAATGAAGTAAAATGTGCCAAGGCACTTCATAGGAGGGCAATCAGACAAAAATTGGCACTGAGCCAAAGGAGGAGACATTAGGACAGGTGACAAAGTGGCAGGTTTTAAGCAGCATCTTAAAGGAGCAGAGAGAGATGGAGAGGTCAAGAGTTTTGAGGAGGGAATTCCAGAACTTAGGGGCTAGCCAGTTAAAGGTACAGCTGCCAATGGTCAGCCGAAAGAAGTGCGGGTGCAGAAGAACCCATCCAAAGGACAGCACCTCTGACAGTGCAGCATTCTCTCAATACTGCACTGAACTGTTCAAGTCCCAGATTCTGTCATTAAGTGAAACACAAAAAACATCCAAACATTTAAAGTAAAATAAATCCAACAATCGCCCATGGTGTTGCACTCAGGGAATCAAGACCAAGTGTCGTATTCAGTCCAAGCAAGGTTAGAGGGAAAGGAGATAAAATGGACCAGAGAGTGGAAAATACAATGAGGAGAGGAGAGGAAGACGAGAGGGGAAGATAGAAGAAGGCGGGAGAAGAAGGAAAAGGAAAGAAAAGAGAAAAGATGAGAGGAAAGAGAGGGAAGAAGGGAAGTAAGGAGAGAGCAAGTCGAAAGGAAATAGTACAGGAAGAAGGAAAGCAACAAACAATCTCAGCAATGGGGAAGTTAGGAGAAGTTGGTTTATGAACCTCAAGCACTTAGCAGAAGACAAAAGGAGTTATAGGGAAGAGCAGACCCAAGGACAGAAAACATCCAAGTTGGAAGGGAGCAAAGGCAATAATGTTTCTTGGGAGGAAGGTGTTCGAACTGTTACAGACGAATCTCAGGGGGTTGGGGGAGGGGGGGGGCGTTGTTGGGAGGGGGAAGCAAAATCATCAATGCACCTCAATGAGGGAGAGTAAGCGCAATCAAAGCAATGGACTACTCTGCAGGTACTGCTGCTAGTAAGCAACAGCCTTGAGTGGTCAGCAGGTGATAATTGCAAAAGCTGTTCTGTTTAGGTGGTTTGGCTCAAGTAGGAAACATTGGGAAGGTTTTTTTTGAGGGGTGGAGCAGGGGCAGAATCTCTCTGGTTAATGGCATGTTCAATGTTGTACCTATGAACATGCCAAGATCAATCTTTGGGTGTCTCAAAACTATTGCACAGTTGGTACTGAAAGGTTTGAGATCTGTGAGCATTTATGGCTTGGTGCATTGGCAGGTGGAACAGGAAAGCATCATGGGGATTCTGGAATGGTCTACCAAATGAATAAAGTAAGAGTGACACTGTACAGACCAGATAAATCCAAAGGGACAACTGGACATAAGAACATAAGAAATAGGAGCCCAAATAGCCTGCTTCGCCATTCCATAAGATCTTGGCTAATCTTGGGCTTCAACTGCACTTTCCTGCCCACTTGTCTTATCCTTCGATTCCCTAAGAGACCAAAAATCTGTCTATCACAGCCTTAAATATATTCAACAATGAATCATCCACAACCCTCTAGGATAGAGAATTGCAAAGATTGAAAACTTCAAAATATTGCAGGGAACCAGTGAAAAGATGGGGTTCTGGGTTTGTCGGAGGGATCCAAACGTATCTTAAAACTGGAGGCCATTGAGCAGGCAAGGGGGAAGAGATGCCACTGAGAACTAAAAGCATTTTTTTTTGTTCATTCCTGGGTTGTTTCGCTGGCTAGGATAGCATTTATTCCCATCCTCAACTGGCCTTGAGAAAGTGGTGGTGAGTTGCCTTCTTGAACCGCTGCAGTCCATGTGAGTTAAGTACAGCCACAGTGCTGTTAGGAAGGGAGTTCTAGGACTTTGACCCAGCAATAGTGATGGAACGGCAATATAGTTCCAAGTCAGGATGGTGTGTGACTTGGAGGGGAACGTGCAGGTGGTGGTGTTCCCATGCATCTGCTGCTCGTCATTGTAAGTGGTAGAGGTCGCGGGTTTGGAAGGTGCTGTTGAAGGAGCCTTGGTGCGTTGCTGCAGTGCATCTTGTATATGGTACACACTGCTGCCACTGTGCGTCGGTGGTGGAGGGATTGAATGTTTAGAGTGGTGAATGGGGTGCCAATCATGCGGGCTGCTTTGTCCTGGATGGTGTTGAGCTTCTCGAGTGTTGTTGGAGCTGCACCCATCCAGGCAAGTGGAGAGTATTCCAAAACACTCCTGATTTGTGCCTTGTAGATGGTGGACAGGCTTTGGGGAGTCAGGAGATGAGTTACTCACCGCAGGATTCCTAGCCTCTGACCTGCTCTTGTCGCCACAGTATTTATATGGCTACTCCAGTTCAGTTTCTGGTCAATGGTAACCCCCAGGATGGTGATAGCAGGGCATTCAGCGATTGTAATGCCATTGAATGTCTTGGGGAGATGGTTAGATTCTCTCTTGTTGGAGATGGTCATTGATTGGCACTTGTGTGGCGCAAATGTTACTTGCCACTTATCAGCCCAAGCCTGGGTATAGCCCAGGTCTTGCTGCATTTCTACACGGTCTGCTTCAGTATCTGAGGAGTCGCAAATGGTGCTGAACATTGTGAAATCATCAACAACATCCCCACTTCTGACCTTATGATGCAGCTAAAGATGGTTGAACCTAGGACACTATCCTGAGGAACTCCCGCAGTGATCTTCTGGGACTGAGATGATTGACATCCAACAACCACAACCACCTTCCTTTGCGCTAGGTATTACTCCAACTAGAGAAGAGTTTGCCCCAATTCCCACTGACACCAGTTTTGCTAGGGCTCCTAGATGCCATATTCAGTCAAATGCTACCTTGAAGTGAATGGCAGTCACACTCACCTCACCTCTTTTTTCCATGTTTGGACCTAGGCTGTAATGAGGTCAGGAGCTGAATGGCCCTGGCGGAACCCAAACTGAGCGTCACTGAGCAGGTTATTGCTAAGCAAGTGCCGCTTGATGGCACTGTCGACAACACCTTCCATCACTTTACTGATGATCGAGAGTAGACTGATGGGGCGGTAATTGGCCGGGTTGGATTTGTCCTGCTTTTTGTGTACAGGACATAGCTGGGCAATTTTCCACATTGCCGGGTAGATGCCAGTGTTGTAGCTGTACTGGAACAGCTTGGCTAGGGGCGCGGCAAGTTCTGGAGCACAGGTCTTCAGTACTATTGCCGGAATGCTGTCAGGGCCCACAGCCTTTGCAGTACCAGTGTCTTCAGTCGTTTCTTGATATCATGTGGAATGAATCGAATTGGCTGAAGTCTGGCCTATGTGATGCTGGAAGGTTCAGGAGGAGGCCGAGATGGATCATCAACTCGGCACTTCTGGCTGAAGATTGCTGCAAATGCTTCAGCCTTCTTTTGCACTGATGTGCTGGGCTCCCCCATCATTGAGGATGGGGATATTTGTGGAGTCACCTCCTCCAGTTAGTTGTTTAGTTGTCCAGCCCCATTCACAACTGGATGTGGCAGGACTGCAGAGCTTAGATCTGATCCATTGGTTATGAGATCGCTTAGCTCTGTCTATAGCATGCTGCTTGGCATGCAAGTAGTCCTGGGTTGTAGCTTCACCAGGTTGACACCTCATTTTGAGGTATGCCTGGTGCTGCTCCTGGCATGCCCTCCTGCACACTTCACTGAAAATATGAGACCTAGCTACATGGTCATCTGCCCTGATATTGCCTAAGATAGGTTCCGAACGAGAGAAAGGTAGAGAGATGGAGGGGTTTAGGGAGCGAATTCCAGAGCTTAGGGCATAGGCAGATGAAAACACCGTAGAGGAAGCAATTAAAATCAGGGATGCTCAAGCGGTCTGAATTAGTGCAGCACAGATATCTCAAAGGATTGTGTGGCTGTAGGAGATTACAGAGATAGGCAGGGGTGAGGCCATGGAGGGATCTGAAAACAGGATGAGAATTTTAAAATCAAGATGTTGCTTAACTAGGAGCCAGAGTCATAGAGTCATACAGCACAGAAACAGGCCCTTCGGCCCATCGTCTGTGTCAGCCATCAAGCACCTAACTAGTCTAATCCCATTTTCCAGCACTTGGCCTAAAGCCTTGTATGCTATGGCGTTTCAAGTGCTCATCTAAATACTTCTTAAATGTTGTGAGGGTGCCAATGTAGGTCAGTGAGGACAAGGATGGCATGGCTTCATGCGATTAAGAACAAGGGCAGCAGAGTTTTGGATGACCTCAAGTTTACAGAGGGTAGAATGTGGGAGACTGGCCAGCATTAGAACAGTCAAGTCTAGAGGTAACAAAGGCATGAATGAGTGTTTCAGAAGTAGATTAGCTGAGACAGGGGCAAAGTTACACAAGTTTTTATTTATGCTTTCATGGGATGTGGGAGTCACTGGCAAGGCCAGCATCTGTTGCCCATCCCTAATTGCCCTTGACAACTGAATGGCTTGCTAGGCCATTTCAGAAGGCCGTTAAGAGTCAAGCACATTGCTGTGGGTCTGGAGTCGCATTTAGGCCAGACCAGGTAAGGACAGCAGATTTACAGCAATTGATTATCATTACTGAGACTAGCTTTCAATTCCAAATTTTATTAATTAAATTTAAAGTCCACCAGCTGCCATGGTGGGATTTGAACCCTAGTCCTCAGGGCATTAGTCCAGGCCTCTGGATTACTAGCTCAGTGACATGACCACTACACCACCATCTCCCTGTGAAAATAGGGGGTCTTAGTGATGGTGCAGCTATGTAGGCGGAAGCTCATCTCCGGGCCAAATTTGATAGAAAAGTTGGGCGCAGACTGGTTCAGCTTCAGACTGTTGTCAGGGAGTGGGATGGAGTCGGTAGCTAGGGAATGGAGTTTGTGATAGGGATTGAAGTCAATGGCTTCAGTCTTTCCAATATTTAATCGGAGGAAATTTCTGCTCATCCAGTACTGGATGTCGAACAAACAATCGAATAATTTAGTGACAGTGCAGGAGACCAGAGAGGTGGTGGTGAGTTACAGCTGTGTGCCATCAGCACACACTGTGGAAACTGATGCTGTGTTTTTGGACGATGTCGCTGAGGGACAGCATGTTGATGAGAAATAAGAGGGAACAAGGACAGATCCCTGGGGGACACCAGAGGTAATGCGGGATCAGGAAGAGAAACCATTGCAGGTGATAATCTGGCTGCGATTTGGTAGATAGGAATGAAACCAGGCGAGTGCAGTGCAATCGAGCTGGATGATGGTGGAGAGGCACTGGAGGAGGATGGCGTGATGAATCGTGTCAAAGGCTGCAGAATACTCTGACGTAACATTAACTCTGTTTCTCTCTCCACAGATGCTGCCTGACCTACTGAGGAGTCCCAGCATGTTCTCTTTTTATTTCAGATTTCCAGCATCCGTGGTATTTTGTTTTTGGACCAGGATTGGAAGTTGGTGTTCAGCAGTTTAGTGGGAACAGTGTCGAGGAAGGAGGAGGTGGAAAAGGTGAGCTCGGAGAGGACATTTTTAAATTGAGGCATTGCTGGACCAGGAGCCAACGTAGATCGACGCTCACAGGGATGCTGGATGAATGGGGCTTGGTTCTGTACAGAAATTAACCTTTCCACAATGACAGCCACAAGATCACATTTGCAAAGCAACAGTTTAGCCAAGTGTCACAACAACCTACCGCAGTGCCCACTGATAATGGCTTTGCTGTAACCCAACATTAAATCGGCAGATCAGAGCACATTTATATACCTCTGTAATGATTTGTTGCCAGGTGCCTCATCAAAATCCAAGCCCTGTGTCTGAGTCATTATGTTTTTAGGTATCTGTTTAAAAGAAAAGTTTTGTTTAACAAATGGATAAAATCATGAATGTAGCAATAATTACATGTAATATATTTTAAAAATACCTTCAGACACTGATTGGTCTTTGGAAGTCCACCAAGTGTCATTTAGAAGCTGAGTTGCTTTTAATTGTCTATAAAGCCCACGAACTTGCTCTTTCCCTGAGACCGTGTAGCACCTCTATCACAATCTTGGACAAGATATTAAAAACTCTGACAGGGAGACACGTTTCATCATAGTCTCCAGTTCCTCTCTCTCAACCTTCCTTGTTTCTCTCTCTATATATATTATTGATACTACATACATTACTCCTCTGAGCTACAAATACATCATCCAACCTGCCCTTTCTCCTCCTTGCCTGTTTTGAAATCAAGACTCATTGTATTATCTGCTCGCAGGATTTTGAAACTTTGTAACTTCTTACCTTGTTGATTTAGTTTGCATTTTCTCCTGCTGTGGTGGTTTCCTGACCTTTCACTTTTTCACCCAGAGGGTGGTGGGGATCTGGAACTCTGCCTGAAAGGATGGTAGAGGCAGAAAGACCAAGAGCTGGAAGGTGGGATTAGATTGGATAGCTCTTTTTCAGCCAGCACAAACATAATGGGCTGAATGGCCTCCTTCTGTGATATAAATCTTTCAATGGGTGGAATCTTGTGGACTTAGTCCTATGGAGGGACCATTTCTGGGGCAACAATCCAACTGTCCGAGTAGCAGGCCTTCTGGTTACTCTTTACAGGAGTCAACTAATTAAGACTATGCCTCAGGGATTGATGTCCAATTATGGGGAACAGGCAGGATGAAGTGTCAGAAGCACGAATGAAGGATCAGTTTTTAAAGGGACTCTGGCACTACTCACAGCAGCAGCATTGTGCGGTGTGGTTTGTTCAGAGGCACGAAAGAGGAAGAGAATGGATGGGAGACGGGAAGGGCTGCTTCACCCACTTCAAGGATATATCCCTAGAGGTGGAAGCAGCCAGGGCATGGAGGCAGGTGCTTTTTCCAGAAGATGGTAGAAAGAGGTCAGCCAGCCTCACCAAACAGACTTGGCTGGAGGTCACAGAGGAGTGAGCCACTGTAGTGTGGAGTGGAGGATGTGGATCTAGTGCAGGAAACATTTCAATGACCTCATGAGGTCTGGCAGGGTGAGTTCGAGCATGGCCACCCAACCCGAACCAGACCAGACCCGCGTCGGGGTCGGGTCTCTCTTCCAGGTCCGACATGCGGGGCCGGGCCGGACTGGACACAATGCTGCCTTTTGCTCAGGGAGGGAAAGGGAAGTAAACTCATCAACCAGAAGTCTTCAGTCAAACAGTACTGCAGATCTATAGTAACTTCATTCTGGGAGTCGGGTTGGGTTGGGTTGGGTCGGGCGTGGGAAAAAAACAGAAGGGCTCGGGCCCGGGTTGGATGCGGTCGGGTCGGGCCCGGGTCGACTTTCAATTGCATACCCAAGCAGGCCTTTAGGTGAGTGCCATGCAACTCTCAGCTCACAGCCATCACTCTCACTTTCTTTGCAGTCTCCAGCACAGATAATCCATTGAGACACATAAACCCCAATCAAACAGAAGAATTTCTCCCCAGGCTCCGCCTTAACACTCCATCTCCACAGCCAGCATTGACACTCACCCATAATGTGCTGACCTAGCACTCCCCATCCCACAAGACCCCTCCCCCTCAAATGTCATGCATACCTCCTGAACAAAGACTGTACTTCAAACAGTCCTAACTCTCTGCCATTTCTCGTTGCAGAAGGGGAGTCTACATTCCCAGGAGAGGCAGAGAAGTGATGGTGGAGTTGCCTGCTTGGCCATTGTGATGGCAATGGCGGAGAATGCCCTGGAAATTGGCAGTGTGGCAGCAGTGCAGGCTGTCACCGGTAAAGAGATGGGGTGGCATAGAGACTGAGTGAAAGCATTAAATATCTCACTTCCACATTGCACGGTCCTGTAACACATGTCGAGCCTGTTACACCAATGCATTTTGTTGAATGATATTTTTCTTTGGTCCACTGACTGGAAATCTGAATTTATATTTTTTTTGAAGAAATTTAAAAAGAACATTTAAAACAGGATGACTGCTAACAGCTTAAGATGATCACCTAGTTTGCTACACTGTATCCTATATTGCAAAGGACTGTGAGGAGGGAGACAAAATGTCTGTGTATTTCCCAGCAAGAAACAAGACCCAGGAAGTTTAAAGGAACTACCTGTTCTTTTCAGCAGAGAAATACTACTAGCTGCTGTGTTTGAATGACTGAGTGATTGTCATGTGACAAGCCCCTCCCCATCTGTGGTTTTAATGGGGGTTTTCTCTGCAACAAAGGAGAAGCAATTGGACTCGACATGAACAGACCCTAAGTGTGGGGTCTCTCTCTCTCTATTCCAGCTTGAAAGCTTTCAAATCCTGCCTACTGACTGACCACCTTTGCATACTCCTGCTACAGTCAGAAACTCGGTTGGAGGAAATGATCCGCATCACTGTTTCTACAAGACCCATCGAATCAGTCATCTACCTCTTCAAACTAAAAGCCTCAGGACCACCAAATTCAGTTAGAAGCCACCTGAATCACCAAACCTCAGACTGTATACCTTTTTTATGGACTCTAACTCAACCAATCGACATTTCCCCACTCTAACGCATTTGTGCGCGCGCGTGTGTGTGTGTGTGTATAAATGTCCAGAGGTGCGTGTGTGAGTGAAAGTTGGCATGTTGTTTATCATTTTAGTTTGGTTTAGGTACAATAAAGTTAACCTCTGTTTTTTTTTATTCGTTCATGGGATGTGGGCGTCGCTGGTCAGGCCAGCATTTATTGCCCATCCCTAATTGCCCTCGAGAAGGTGGTGCTATAACTGAGTGGCTTGCTAGGCCATTGCAGAGGGCATGTAAGAGTCAACCACATTGCTGTGGGTCTGGAGTCACATGTAGGCCAGACCAGGTAAGGACAGCAGATTTCCTTCCCTAAAGGACATTAGTGAACCAGATGGGTTTTTACAACAATCGACAATGTTTTCATGGCCATCATTAGACTAGCTTTTAATTCCAGATTTATTAATTGAATTCAAATTCCACCTTCTGCTGTGGTTGGATTTGAACCCATGTCCCCAGAGCAATACCCTGGGTCTCTGGGTTACTAGTCCAGTGACAATACCAGTACGCCACCACCTCCCTCTGTTAACTCAAGAAAACTTGTCTGATTGGTTCTTATGATCATAGCAAGTAAGTAGTCAAACACTTACCGAATTGGCCAGTACATCCACTTTAAGAAAGAATTTTTAAAAATATATTATTCTTTCATGGGATGTGGGCATCACTGGGAAGGCCAGCATTTGTTGCCCATCCCTAATTGCCTTTGACAATTGATTAGCTTGCTAGGCCATTTCAGAGGGCAGTTAAGAGTCAACCACATTGCAGTGGGTCTGGAGTCACATGTAGGCCAGATCAGGTAAAGATGGCAGATTTCCTTCCCTAAAGGACATTAGTAAACCAGATGGGCTTTTACAACAATCAATGACAGTTTCATGGCACTATTACTGAGACTAGCTTTCAACTCCAGATTTTTATTTATTAATTATTTGAATTTATTAATTGAATTTAAATTTCACCAGATGCCATGGATTACTAGTTCAGTGACAATACCACTACACCACCACCTCCCCCTGCTGTGGTCAAACAAGGAGAGGGAAAAGAGGGAAGCCCTTCAATCCCTCCTCACTTGACTGTAACAAGCTATTGTCACCATATAACAAATATGGTCTGCAAAATGCTAGGGATTGATCCCTCTGTCACCTATATGCAGCACGAATGAATGTCTTTCATCTTCCACAGGGACATTGCTGGAGGTGCGCCAAGAGATGAGGGAGGAGGCAATGCAGTCCTCGGAGCACCGTCACTTGCCTCATGCACACCTTCCACCAGTGCAGATACACTCACTGCCGTGGGTCCTGCATCACAGATAGAAAGGGTGGCACAAGGTGAGGAACATTTCACATGTAAGCAGCAGCAGGTGCTGGAGGCAGGGACAGCTGTGCAGAGTCCCTTTCGGAGTCCCAAGGACACCTCCAGCTATGCTCAACTCGACACAGATGCTGAACCTTGGCTACTTGTGGTGCAACAATGGGAAATGTGTGGGAATGTCAGAATTTTGGCAGGCAGTGCGCACCCTTGAGCTGAAGATAGAGGAGTCCATCTCGGCCACGAGTGCTGTGATGTCTCAGGCATTTGAGCGTACGATCACCTTGCATAGGTGTTCAATTCTCCTAATGAAATGGCACCAAGTTGCTTTTGCCCAATACAATCTATTATATTTGCCTCAAGGAGTTGCTCCTGTCAGCACAAATTTTTGACTATGGCTGGTCTAATACTTGCCACTTTCCCCCTTTACACTGCTGATTTCAGGTCTAATTCAGCCCTCAATGACTTCCCACTGTGCACTCGCCTTCTCTAACTTGCTGAGTTGCCAACACAGCATGTGAACGTGCAACATTGAAAGCGTAAAATGACTACTGATTGAGGCTATACCTGCTTCAGGCCTGGGGGTTTGCAACTTCACTGCCAACCTGCCTTGACAGAAGGAAGCGGGAAGAAGTTGGGATACCTGCCCGACAGTAATTTCTGCTATTTTCCCGGCCCACCCACCCATGATCCCACCTTCACCGGCCTGGGAAAACTCCTCCCTATGTTTCGTCTAAGTTTCTAAATTTTAAAGGAAAATCTAGAGACAAGAATAAATAAGATTGTAAGAAGTGTGGAAGCTTTAGAGAGGGTGCAGAGGAGATTTACCAGGATGCTGCCTGGACTGGAGGGCATGTCTTACGAAGAAAGGTTGAGGGAGCTAGGGCTTCTCTCATTGGAGCGAAGAAGGATGAGAGGTGACTTGATAGAGGGGTACAAGATGATGAGAGGCATAGATAGAGTGGATGGCCAGAGACTTTTTCCCAGGGTGGAAAGGTCTATCACCAGGGGGCATAATTTTAAGGTGATTGGAGGAAGGTTTCGGGGAGATGTCAGAGGTAGGTTCTTTACACAGAGAGTGGTGGGTGCGTGGAATGCGCTGCCAGCGGTGGTAGTAGATACATTAGGGACATTTAAGCAACTCTTGGATAGGTACATGGATGATAGTAGAATGAAGGGTAGGTAGTTAGTTTGATCTTAGAGTAGGTTAAAGATTCGGCACAACATCATGGGCCGAAGGGCCTGTACTGTGCTGTACTGTTCTATGTTCTAAGTCACTATTAAAGGGCCATTGGAGAGTTACTTTCAAGTTTTGACAAGTACAAACAAATTCAAGATATGATTTTGCCTTTTTCAATATGTGTACTGCACTCAGGAGGTATTTAAAGAATGGAATAAGCACTGAGGGGACCTGAATAAAATCACTGAAGAATGGGGCAGCCCAGATTAAGAAAGGGAGGATTACTGATATGGTGCTGGTGAATGGGCAAACTGTGCAAATGAACCACTTTGAACCTAAAAAGTATATAGAGCAGGGGACTTTCTAAATGGTTGAAAGCTAGAAACAGTGGAGGTCCAAAGAAACTTGGGGGTCCAGGTACATAGATAATTAAAATGTCCTGAACAGGTACAGAAAATAATCAAAAAGACTCATGGAATGTTAGCCTTTATATCTATCGGAATAGAATACAAGTGAGTAGAAGCCATGCTTCAGTCAAACAAAGCCCTGGTTAGACCACACCTGGAGTATTGTGAGCAGTTTTTGGCACAACACCTTGGGAGGAAGAGCAGCATAAGTTTACCAGAATGATACCTGGACTCCAAGTGTTACAATTGGAAAAGAGATCACACAAATTAAGACTGTATTTCCCCGGAATTTAGAATGTTAAGGAGTGATTTCATTGAAGTTTTCTTGATAATAGGGGGAACAGATAGGGTAGATAGAAACTATTCATGCTGGGTGGGAAGTCTAGGACTGGTGGGGGGGTTCTCTAAAAATAGAGTGTGACCTTTCAGGAATGAAATTAGGCAACATTTCTACACCAAAGGGCAGTGGCCATTTGGAATTCTCTTCTGCATGCAGCAACTGATGCTAGATCAATTGTTCCTTTTAAATCTGAGATGGATAGATTTTTGTTAAGGAAAGGAATATGGGGCAAAGGCAGGTTGGGTTGCAGATCAGCCACAATCTCACTGAACAGTGGAATAGGCTCAAGGGGCTAAATGGCCTCCTCCTGTTTCTTCTTTGGCCTCCTTATCTCGAGAGACAATGGATAAGCGCCTGGAAGTGGTCAGTGGTGTGTGGAGCAGCGCCTGGAGTGGCTATAAAGGCCAATTCTAGAGTGACAGGTTCTTCCACAGGTGCTGCAGAGAAATATGTTTGTCGGGGCTGTTACACAGTTGGCTCTCCCCTTGTGCCTCTGTCTTTTTTCCTGCCAACTACTAAGTCTCTTCGACTCGCCACACTTTAGCCCCGTCTTTATGGCTGCCCGCCAGCTCTGGCGAACGCTGGCAACTGACTCCCACGACTTGTGATCAATGTCACACGATTTCATGTCGCGTTTGCAGACATCTTTAAAGCCGAGACATGGACGGCCAGTGGGTCTGATACCAGTGGCGAGCTCGCTGTACAATGTGTCTTTGGGGATCCTGCCATCTTCCATGCGGCTCACATGGCCAAGCCATCTCAAGCACCGCTGACTCAGTAGTGTGTATAAGCTGGGGATGTTGGCCGCCTCGAGGACTTCTGTGTTGAAGATACGGTCCTGCCACCTGATGCCAAGTATTCTCCGGAGGCAGCGAAGATGGAATGAATTGAGACATCGCTCTTGGCTGACATGTGAACTCTTGAACCACTTCCAGAGCGTGGTCGCCAATATTGATGGATGGAGCATTTCTGCCGTCCTGCCCCATGATGTTCGTTTTCTTGAGGCTGATGGTTAGGCCAAATTCATTGCAGGCAGCCGCAAACCTGTCGATGAGACTCTGCAGGCACTCTTCAGTGTGAGATGTTAAAGCAGCATCGTCAGCAAAGAGGAGTTCTCTGATGAGGACTTTCCGTACTTTGGACTTCGCTCTTAGACGGGCAAGGTTGAACAACTTGCCCCCGATCTTGTGTGGAGGAAAATTCCTTCTTCAGAGGACTTGAACGCATGTGAAAGCTTCTATAAAGCACCTTTAATATAGTAAATGGTGCCAAGGTGCTTCACAGGGGTGTTATCAAACAAAATGTAACAATGAGCTACATAAGGAGATATTAGGGAAGATGACCGAAAGCTTGGTCAAAGAGGTAGGTTTTAGGGAGCATCTTAGAAGAGAAGCAGACACGTTTCAGAAGGGAATTTCAGAGCTTAGGCTGTTGGCAGCTGGAGGCAGAGCTGCCAATGGTGAAGCTATCAAAATTGGGATGCTCAAGAGGCCAGAACTGCATGACCTTTCAACCTTGACAGAATGGTGATGTCTTCTCCTGTTACAACTTCTGGTGGTTATTAGTGAAAATGATCAGGTCATTTGACTTGCTGAGGAAATCATGTGATACATCTGTGGACAGCTTCGAGCTGACACTGTGGATGTTTCCTGTCGGCATGGATGGAGCCAAACTTATTACATTGAGGACCAAGATGATATTGACAGCTGCGGGCAAAGCGGTACTTATGAATGATGTAATCGGGAAGCCTCCCTGAAGGAGATGATGCTTGTCTGTCACAGTTTCCCTGCTATAATCTCAGCTTCCTTAGGCACATCCCTTCTGACTTTCTTACATAGTTGTAACTTGCTATGGCAGGGTTAGATATGATATAGTGTGCACCACTGAGACCTGACAGGATGTTGTGCTTGTCACCTCACACTTGCAGCTACCCTTTTCTGCTTTTGCCAATTGTCCTTTGCCAACTTATGTATTGCATATATGAATATGATGCTTTGTGCTTTGAACAAGTTCTTCAACTAGCAACAATCAAGATTGATGAATAATGTAATTTAGACCACTGTGGCATTCAGAACCAACCTTTACTCCAGTGTGATCATGAAGCATTTGAAACACGACAAAATGAGTGTTTAATTGCTGTTCACTAGTGCTCCAATATCACAGACATTAGGAGTGATGCCAACAATAACTTACAGGCTTAAAAGAGGGAAAGCATGTCAATTTCTCTTTAATTAAGTGAAGTACAGCAGACCAATGCTGAAAGAATAGCTGATAAGGTAAATCAGGAAGCCGCAGCTATGTGACATCCAGCTTGGGTTTTAAAACTTTGAAAATAATAGGAGGAAATGAAACCCGAAAGAGTTAATACTTTCAGCAATTTGAGATAAAGGGAAGGAATGCATTCGGGTGGGTGACTGTGTAATCAGTCAGTTGTTCAGTTCAAAGGCAGTAATGAGCCAGGCAGAGAACTGAACGAAGAGAGTTGAAGTTAAAGCGCCCTAGGATTAATGACTAATGATGACTCAGTTCCTACACATGGCTAGGCTCAGTAACTCACTAACTAACGTGCTTAATGAGATCATCAATGCTCTGTGCAAAAACAAGCACATTTTCATTCAAGAATCAGAAAATATTCTTTGCTGCTTCTTTTTTTTTTTAAATGTATTTTCCCTGTCCTCATTTCCAGACAGTGTTGACACACACTGGGGTTCAGTTCCAGGGTTCTTCTTTGAAACCTTAGCCAAATGGTCAGTTTTCAGGTACGAGTCTGAACAGTAAATAAGCAAGAGTTTATTTAACTGCGAGGTATTATTGCAATCAAGTCTGACTCATTTTATACATGTGCACTTTTGTGTGTGTGGGTGGGATATTGCATAGTGATCAGGATCGAGAAGACTGGCTGATTTCTGTCGCTTTTTAAAAAAAAGACAAGTGTGGAGATCGTCAAAAGCCCTTGTGCAGTTGAGAGTAAATAGCAGCCAAAAAAACCCTTTCGCTTTGCACTGTGAACAATTTATTGTTTTGTAGTGGTGAGAAGAATGAGAGAACAGTGAGGAATCTGCAGTGATTAAGTGTAATGGAATAAAAGGGACAGTAGCTCATGGAATAAAAGGGATGGTAGAGATATGGATACAAAATTGGCTGAGTGACAGGAAGCAAAGAGTAGTGGTTAATGGATGTTTTTCAGACTGGTGGAAGGTTAGTAGTGGAGTTCCCCAGGGATCAGTGTTGGGACCCTTGCTTTTCCTGATATATATTAATGACCTAGACCTTGGTATACAGGGCACAATTTCAAAGTTTGGAGATGATACGAAACTTGGAAGCATTGTAAACTGTGAGGAGGATAGTGTAGAACTTCAAAAGGACAGAGACAAGTTGGTGGAATGGGCAGACAGGTGGCAGACAGCTGGCAGATGAAGTTCAATGCAAAGAAATGTGAGGTGACCCATTTTGGTAGGAAGAACATGGAGAGACAAAAAATAAAGGAAACAGTTCTAAAGGGGGTGCAGGAGCAGATGGACCTGAGTGTATATGTGCACAAGTCATTGAAGGTGGCGACACAAGTTGAGAGAGCAGTTAATAAAGCATACAGTATCCTGGGCTTTATTAATAGGGGCATAGAGTACAAGAACAAGCAAGTTATGTTGAACTTGTATAAGGCACTGGTTTGGCCTCAGCTGGAGTATTGTGTCCAATTCTGGGCACCTCACTTGAGGAAAGATGTGAGGGCTTTGGAGAGAGTACAGAAGAGATTCACAAGACTGGTTCCAGGGTTGAGGAACTTCGGTTATGAAGATAGATTGGAGAAGTTAGGACTGTTTTCCTTGAAGAGAAGGCTGAGAGGTGATTTGATAGAGGTATTCAAAATCATGAGGGGTCTGGACAGAGTAGATAGAGAAAAACTGTTCCCACTCGTGAAAGGATCAAGAACGAGAGGGCACAGATTAAAAGCATTTGGTAACAGAAGCAAAAGAGACATGAGGAAAAACTTTTATCACGCAGCGAGTGGTTAAGGTCTGGAATGCACTGCCCAAGAACATGGAGGAGGCAGGTTCAATTGAAGCATTCAGACAGGAATTCGACAGTTATATGAAAAGGAAGAATGTGCAGGGTTATGGGGAGAAGACAGGAGAATGGACTGAGGGAGTTGCTCTTTCAGAGAGCCAATCACAGACATGATGGGCCGAATGGCCTCCTTCTGCACTGCAACAATTCTGTGATTGTTATATTTTGTTGTATTCACAGCAAACAAAGAAACTGCTGGAAAAAGATACACTTCTAAATTTATTATGTCTTATTTTGTTGAACACCAAAGAAAGAGAGAAGGATGTGGTAAATTATCTCTCCGATGGTGTACTTTGACAAAAGTCAGAAATTTTCAGCCACTTGCTGAAATTTATCTCATTTATTTTTTCATTTTTTAAAGTTAAAGGATTTTTACCACTTTCAAATTTCTTATTAATCCATTTAATTGAATTTCTAGGTTGTCATCAAAACCTCCATCTTTTTCCACAGAAATCCTTTGAAGATGCATGAAGGGTCTGAATGCAGTCAAGTCCAAACTGAGAAGGGAAAACAAGGAGCAAGGAATGATAATCAGCTGAATAGATTGTGTGCTGATTCTTGGTGCCTCTTTCCATGGTACATATCATACCACATTGGGCACCATACAAAGTACTGAAATGTTTTTAGTGCATCTGGGTGACCCTCTGAAGCTGTGCTGCAATTTTAGAGACATCATCAAATGGACCATGAATGGAGTGTAGTTACCCACCAGCAAAAGGATGCATAAGACAGCTCAGGATCTCAAAATCACCAATATTGTACAGGATGATTCAGGACTTTATAGCTGTATAACAAAGGGCTAGCTGATAACCAAATCTGCTACTCTGGTCTGAATGGCCAGCCTCAATTCCGGGTCAGGAACCCAGAGGTGGCTTCGGGGGTGTTTAGACATGATCTTTCCCGAGGGGAGCAATTAAGAAGCTGCCTCCGGGAGCCCTGGCCAATTAGGAACCAATGTCGGGAGGTCCATTCAGTGGGATACATGGGTAGAGCCGACGGCCATCCTTGGAGTGTGGGCGATGCTGAAGGCCCAGCAGCAGAAGTGTCAGTGGTGCCATGGAGATGCCTTCAGTAGGAGGGCAGGGGCTGCCATTTCCGCCAGAGCTACATTAGTGGAGACATGAGTCTCCCTGGAATGGCATAGAATCATAGAAAGTTTAAGGCACAAAAAGAGGCCAAGTGGCCCATCGTGTCTGTGCCGGCCGAAAAACGATCCACCTATTCTTATCCCACCTTCCAGCATTTGGTCCGTAGCCCTGCAGTTTACGGCACTTGAGGTGCATATCCAGACTCCTTTTGAATGAGTTGAGGGTCTCTGCCTCAACTACCCTTTCAGGCAGTGAGTTCCAGACCATCACCAGCCTCTGGGTGAAAAAGTTTTTCCTCATCTCCCCTCTAATTTTTCTACCAATCACTTTAAATCTATGCCCCCTCATCGCTGACCTCTCTGCTAAGGTGATATAGACCCTTCACCTCCACTCTATCCAGGCCCCTCAAAATTTTCTGCATTTCAATCAGATCTCCCTCTGCGTTCTCTGTTCCAAGGAGAACAACCCCAGCCTATCCAATCTTTCCTCATAGCTGCATTTTTCCAGTCCTGGCAACATCCACGTAAATCTCCTCTGTACCCTCTCTCGTGCAATCACATCCTTTCTGTAATGAGGTGACCAGAACTGCACACAATACTCAAGTTGTGGCCTAAGCAATGAGTTATACAGTTCCAGGATAACCTCCCTGCTCTTGTATTCTATACCTCAGCTAATAAAGGAAAGGATTCCATAGGTCTTCTTAACCACTTTATCGACCTGTCCTGCTACTTTCAGGGATCTGTGAACATTCACTCCAAGGTCCCTTACTTCCTCTACACTTCTCAGTATTTTCCCATTAATCGCATATTCCTTTGCCTTGTTTGATCTCCTCGAATGCATCACCTCACACTTCTCCAAGTATTCCATTTGCCACTTTTCTGCCCATCTGGCCAGACCATCAATATCTTCCTGCAGCCTACAGCTATCCTCCTCGCCATCTACCAAACGGCCAATCTTTGTGTCGTCCACAAACTTCTTGATCATGCCCCTTACATTTATGTCCAAATCATTAATATACACCACAAAAATCAGGGGACCCAGTACTGAGCGCTGTGGAACGCCACTAGAAACAGCCCTCCAGTCGCTAAAACAGCAGTCAACAATTACCCTGAGCTAATTTTGTATCCACCTTGCTGCATTTCCCTGAATCCCATGGGATTTTATTTTTTTTAACCAGCCTTGCTAAAATCCATGTAGACCACATCAACTGCATTACCCTCTCTATCTTCCTTGTTACTTCAAAACATTCGATCAAGTTGGTCAAATAAGATCTTCCCTTAACAAACCATGCTGACTATCCTTGATTAACCTGTGCCTTTCTAAGTGACAGTTTACTCTGTCTCCAGAATAGATTCCAATAATTTGCCTACTACTGAGGTTAGACTGATTGGCCTGTAATTATTCGGTGTATCCTTCGCTCCCTTTTTAAACAGAGGTACAATGTTAGCAATTCTGCAATCCTCCGGCACCACCAGTGAGGGCTGGAAAATGATGGTCAGACCCTTTGCTATTTCCTCTCTTGCGTCTTTTAACAGCTGACCCTGGTGATTTATCAACTTTCTATGCTAACTATGCTAATCTCCTTAATATTTCCTCTCTCCCTATGTTTATGGGCAGCACAGTGGCACTGCCTGTGTGGAGTTTGCAAGTTCTCCGTGACCGCGTGGGTTTCCACTGGGTGCTCCGGTTTCCTCCCACAGCCAAAGACTTGCAGGTTGATAGGTAAATTGGCCATTGTAAATTGCCCCTAGTATAGGTAGGTGCTAGGGGAATTGAGGGAAGGTGGGGATGTGGTAGGAATATGGGATTAATGTAGGATTAGTATAAAAAATGGGTGGTTGATGGTCGGCACAGACTCGGTGGGCCGAAAAGCCTGTTTCAGTGCTGTATCTCTAAATAAAATAAATAAAAATAAAAAATAAAACATCCAATACGTCACACTCTTCCTCCTTAACTACAATATCTGCATCGTCTCCATCTTTTGTGAAGACAGACGCAAATTAATCATTAAGAACCATACCAATATCTTCCGCTCCTACACGTAGGTTACCTTTTTGGTCATTTATGGGCCCTACTCTCTCCTTAGTTATCCTCTAACTATTAATGTATTGATAAAACATCTTTGGGTTCACCTTGATTTTGCTTGCCAATATTCTTTCATGCCCTCTCTTTGCTGTCCTAATTTCCTTTTTGATTTCACCCCTCCAGGGTGAAAAGGGATCCATCAACCAAAATAACTTTGAGAAGCATTTGTTAGATCACGTCTTTAACTACATTGTTACACTCTATACTATCAAGTTTGTATTCTTAAACTAGAAATTCAAAGATGCTTTCCAGTTTACTTTTCTAACCTCTTCATGTTGTTCTGTGTGCTCATCATCAAAGCTCTGCTGCACCGTTTGCAAGCTGAACAGCATCTGTTTGAGTGCTTCAACTGGTCCATGGTGCTTTCCTCCAAAAATTCCTGATGAACCAGGATGATTCCTCTAAAATCAAAGAGAACAGAGCACTGCATTCAGTTTACTTTGTGAGTAAAGAGAAGGGGGAAAATCTCAGAAAAAAAAGGACAGGTTTTCATGCTTTGCATTTCAAATGAAAACACTGGCAATGCACAGCAGGTCAATTTGCATCTGTAAGTGAAAGTTAAGGTCCCACCAAAAAAAAAAAATAACCTATCTTTCTCTTTTAGATGCTGACTAACCTGCTGTGCACTGCCAGTTTTTATTTCAGATTTGAAGCATTCAGGTTTTCCTTTTATCTTGTGTGTTTCAAAGGCTTAAGTATTTAAATGTTTTCAAAGTAAATATGCCATGTCCCCTGGCTCCATACGCAAATCCCCTTTTAGGTCCCTAATCAGCCTGACTCCTCCTTTAACTATTTATATGCCTATAGAAGTCTTTTGATTCCCTTTTATATTGGCTGCCAGTCTCTTCTCATACTCTCTCTTTGCTTCTCTTATTTTTTTTTCACATCCCCTCTGAACCTTCTATATTTGCCTGGTTCTCATTGTGTTATCCACCTGACATCGGTTATACACGCCCTTTTACTGCTTCATCTTACTCGATCTCTTTCGCCATCCAGAGAGCTCTGGATTTATTTGCCCTACCTTTCCCCCTTGTGGGATTGCACCTTAACCATACCCAAACTATCTCCTCAATGGTAGCCCATTGTTCTGTTACAGTTTTGCCTGCCAATCTTTGATTCCAACCTCCCTAGGCCGGATCCGTTCTCATCCCATTGAAGTTGGCCCTCCCCCAATAAATTATTTTTACTCTGGATTACTCCTAGTCCTTTTCCATAGTGTAATAAGGTTTACGTTAGCTATGATTACTGCCCCCTAAATGTTCCCCTCCTGAAATTTGATCAACCACATTCCCCAGAACCAGATCCAGCAATGCCTTCTTCTTTGCTGGACTGGAAACATACTGCTGTAGAAAATTCTCCTGAATGCACTCCAGAAACTCTTACCCCTCTCTGGAGGGGAGGGAGATAAAAGAGGTGGGGGAGTGGCATTGCTAATCAGGGATAGTATCACAGCTGCAGAAAGGGAGGTCTTCGAGGCGGGTTTGTCTACTGAGTCATTATGGGTGGAAGTCAGAAACAGGAAAGGAGCAGTCACTTTATTGGGAGTTTTCTATAGAGCCCCCCAATAGCAACAGAGACAAAGAGTAGCAGATTTTGGAAAGGCGCAGAAGTAACAGGGTTGTGGTCATGGGTGACTTCAACTTCCCTAATATTGATTGGAACCTCCTTAGTGCAAATAGTTTGGATGGAGCAGTTTTTGTCAGGTGTATCCAGGAAGGTTTCCTGACTCAGTATGTAGATAGGCCGCTTAGAGGGGAGGCTATGTTGGATTTGGTGCTTGGCAACGAACCACGCCAGGTGGCAGATCAATCGGTGGGAGAGCATTTCGGTGATAGTGATCACCTCCCTGACCTTTACTATAGTCATGGAGAGGGACAGGAGCAGACGGGATGGGAAAATATTTAATTGGGGGAGGGGGAATAACAATGCTATTAGGCAGGAACTGGGGAGCATAAATTGGGAACAGATGTTCTCAGGGAAATGCACGACAGAAATGTGGAGGTTGTTTAGGGAGCACTTGCTGCGACTGCTGGATAGGTTTGTCCCAATGAGGCAAGGAAGGGATGGTAGGGTGAAGGAACCTTGGATGACAAGAGATGTGGAACAGCTAGTCAAGAGGAAGAAGGAAGCTTACTTAAGGTAGAGGAAGCAAGGATCAGACAGGGCTCCAGAGGGTTACAAGGTAGCCAGGAAGGAACTGAAGAATGGATTTAGGAGAGCTAGAAGGGGACATGAAAAAGTCTTGGCAGGTAGGATTAAGGAAAATCCCAAGGCGTTCTACACTTATGTGAGGAACAAGAGGATGGCCAGAATGAGGGTAGGGCCGATCAGGGATAGTGGAGGGAACTTGTGCCTGGAGTCGGAGGAGGTAGGGGAGGTCCTAAATGAATACTTTGCTTCAGTATTCACTAGTGAGAGGGACCTGGTCGTTTGTTTGTGAGGACAGCGTGAAACAGGCTGATATGCTCGAACAGGTTGATGTTAAGAGGGAGGATGTGCTGGAAATTTTGAAAGGCATGAGGACAGATAAGTCCCCGGGGCCAGACGGGATATACCCAAGGATATTACGGGAAGCGAGGGAAGAGATTGCCGCGCTTTGGCGATGATCTTTGCGTCCTCACTGTCCACTGGAGTAGTACCAGATGATTGGAGGGTGGCAAATGTTATTCCCTTGTTCAAGAAAGGGAATAGGAATAACCCTGGGAATTATAGACCAGTCAGTCTTACGTCGGTAGTGGGAAAATTATTGGAGAGGATTCTGAGAGACAGGATTTATGATTATTTGGAAAAGCATAGTTTGATTAGAGACAGTCAGCATGGCTTTGTGAGGGGCAGGTCATGCCTCACAAGCCTTATTGAATTCTTTGTAGATGTGACAAAACACATTGATGAAGGAAGAGCAGTGGATGTGGTGTATATGGATTTTAGCAAGGCGTTTGATAAGGTTCCCCATGGTAGGCTCATTCAGAAAGTAAGGAGGCATGGGATACAGGGAAAGTTGGCTGTGTGGATACAGAATTGGCTGGCCCATAGAAGACAGAGGGTGGTAGTAGATGGAAAGTATTCAGCCTGGAGCTCGGTAACCAGTGGTGTTCCGCAGGGATCTGTTCTGGGACCTCTGCTCTTTGTGATTTTTATAAATGACTTGGATGAGGAAGTGGAAGGCTGGGTTAGCAAGTTTGCCGATGACACGAAGGTTGCTGGAGTTGTGGATAGTGTGGAAGGCTGTTGTAGGTTGCAACGGGACATTGACAGGATGCAGAGCTGGGCTGAGAAGTGGCAGATGGAGTTCAACCTGGAAAAGTGTGAAGTGATTCATTTTGGAAGGTCGAATTTGAATGCAGAATACAGGCTTAAAGACAGGATTCTTGGTAGTGTGGAGGAACAGAGAGATCTTGGGGTCCATGTCCATAGATCGCTCAAAGTTGCCACCCAAGTTGATAGGGTTGTTAAGAAGGCTTTCATTAACAGGGGGATTGAGTTTAAGAGCCGCGAGGTTATGCTGCAGCTCTATAAAGCCCTGGTTAGACCACACTTGGAATATTGTGTTCAGTTCTGGGTGCCTCATTATAGGAAGGACGTGGAAGCTTTAGAGAGGGTGCAGAGGAGATTTACCAGGATGCTGCCTGGACTGGAGGGCATGTCTTACGAAGAAAGGTTGAGGGAGCTAGGGCTTTTCTCATTGGAACGAATGAGGATGAGAGGTGACTTGATAGAGGGGTACAAGATGATGAGAGGCATAGATAGAGTGGATAGCCAGAGACTTTTTCTCAGGGCGGAAAGGGCTATCACCAGGGGGCATAATTTTAAGGTGATTGGAGGAAGGTTTCGGGGAGATGTCAGAGGTAGGTTCTTTACACAGAGAGTGGTGGGTGCGTGGAATGCACTGCCAGCGGTGGTAGTAGAAGCAGATACATTAGCGACATTTAAGCGACTCTGGGATAGGTACATGGATGATAGTAGAATGAAGGGTATGTAGGTAGTTTGATCCTAGAGTAGGTTAAAGGTTCGGCACAGCATCGTGGGCCGAAGGGCCTGTACTGTTCTATGTTCTTTACACTACTACTATTGCAATCTATATTAGGATAACTGAAGTCCCCCATTATAAGTACTCTATAATTCTTGCACCTGTCTGTAATTTCCTTGCAAATTTGTTCCTTTGTATCTTTCCCATTAGTTTCTGGCCTTTAGAATACACCCAGCAATGTAATGGTACCTCTATTGTTTCTTAGTTCTAATGACATAGATTCTGTTCTTCACCCCTCTAGGACATCCTCTCTCTCTCCAGCACTGTAATGTTTTACTTAATCAATACTGCTACCTCTCATCCTTTCTTTCCTTCCCTATCTTTCCAGAATACCTTGTATCCAGGAATATTTAGTACCCAGTCCTGCCATTTTTTGAGACATGTCTGTTATCGCCATGACATTGTATTTCCTCATGACTATCTGCACCTGCAGTTGACCAACCATATTTACCACACTCCACGCATTCACACAATTGCACAGTCAAGCTAATTTAGACCTTTTTAGATTCTCTCTGCACTGACCCCACCTAATACCTTACTGTTTCCTACTCTAGTGATATCTGTCTCTCCCAGTTCTCTGTGCACCTTGGTTTTCCTCTCTAATATTACCTCCTGGTTCCCACACCCCTGCCAAAATAGTTTAAATCCTCCCAAAAGCACTACAAAATCACCCCACAAGGACATTGCTCCCGGCTCAGTTCAGGTGCAAGCCGTCCAGCCTGTACAGGTGCCATCTCCCCCAGATTTGCTCCCAAGGTCCCAGGAATATAAAGCCCTCCCTCCTGCACCATCTCTCAAGCCATGCATTTATCTGCTCTGTCCTTCTATTTCTATACACCCATGTGCTTGGAGCTAGGAATAATCCGTAAATGACCACATTTGAGGTCATGCGCTTGCTAATTTCTTTCCTAGCTCCCTAAACTGCCTGATGGACCTCTTCACCCTTTTTACCCACATCCTTGGTACCGATATGGGCCACGACCACTGGCTACTCACCCTCCCCCTCAGAGTGCTTTGCAGCCGCTTAGTGACATCCTTGGTCCTGGCACCAAGGAGGCAACATACCATCCTGGATTTACTTCTGCGGCTGCAGAAATGTCTGTTCCTCTTAACTAGCGAATCCCCTGTCACTATTGCTTTTCTAATCTTCCTCCAGCTTCCCTATACAGCTCAGCTTGCTGTAGTGCTGTGGACGAGGCTCTGATTACACACCCCAGAGGAACCATCACTGTCACCAGTATTCAGAACGGAATACTGGTTGGTGAATGAGATGCACTAAGGGAACTCCCGCACTACCTGCCTGGTCCTTCTTGAATGCCAGGCAGTTACCCATTCCCTCTCTGCCTGCATACCCCTAAGCTGCCGGGTGACTACATTTATAAATGTGCTATCCATGAAACACTCAGCCTTGCGGATGCACCACAATGACTCCAGCTGCTGCTCAAGCTCCGAAATCTGGATCCAAGGATACTGAGAAAAGGGTGGAAATTGTGGAGGCACTGGCCATAATCTTCCAATCTTCCTTAGATACAGGTGTGGTACCAGAGGACTGGAGAATTGCAAATGTTACACCCTTTTTTTGAACCAGGGTGTAAGGACAAGCCCAGCAACTACAGGCCAGTCAGTTTAACCTCAGTGGTGAGAAAGCTTTTAGTTACAATAATTCAGGACAAATTTAACAGCCCCTTGGACGAATGTGGATGAAAAGCCAGCATGGATTAGTTAAGGGCCAATGGTGTTTAATTTGCTTGAGATTTTAGATGAGGTAATAGAGAGGGTTGATGGAGGTACATATGGTCTTCCAAAAGGTGTTTAATAAAGTACCACATAACAGACTTGTCAGCAAAGTTAGAGCCCATAGAATAAAAAGGACAGTAGCCAACATGGGTACAAAACTGACAGTGACAGGAAACAGAGAGTAGTGGTGAACGGCTGTTTTTCGGACTGATGGAAAGTATATAGTGGGGTTCCCCAGGGGTCAGTGTTAGGACTCCTGCTTTTCTCTATATATATTAATGACCTAGGCTTGGGTGTACAATTTCAAAATTTTGTGGATGACACAAAACTTGGAAGTATTGTGAATTGTGCAGAGGATAGTGATAAACTTCAAGAGGGTATAAGATAGGCTGGTGGAATGGACAGACAAGTGACAGATAAAATTTAATGCAGAGAAGCGTGAAGTGATTCATTTTGGCAGAAAGAACAAGGAGAGGCAATTTAACAGAGAGTACAATTCTAAAGGGGATGCAGGAGCAGGGTGACCTTGGGGTATCTGTGCACAAATTATTATAAGTTGCAGGGCAGGTTAAGAAAATAGCAAAGTAAGAATATGGAATCCTGGGCTTTATAAATAGAGGCATATTGTGCAAAAGCAAGGTAGTTATGGTGAAACTTTATAAAAACGCTGTTCAACCTCAAATGGAGTATTGTATCTAGTTCTGGGCACCACTCTTTAGGAAGGATGTGAAGGCGTTAGAGAGGGTGCAGAAAAGATTCACGACAATTGTTCCCGGGATGAAGAACTTCAGTTGTGTGGATAGATTTGCAAAGCTGGGGCTGCTTTCCTTAGAAGATTAAGAGCAGATTTGATAAAGGTGTTCAAGATCATGAGGGGTCTGGACAGAGTAGATAGGGAGAAACACTTCCCATTGGCCAAAGGAACCAGATCCAGAGGACACCAATTTAAGGTGATTGGCAAAAGAAGAATTGGTGACATGACGACATACTATTTTTACGCAGTGAGTGGTTAGGATCTGGAATGCACTGCCTGAGAGTGTGGTGGAGGCAGATTCAAATCAAAGCCTGCAAAAGAGAATTGGATAATTATCTGAAATAGAAAATTTGCAGGGCTACTGGGAAAAGGCGGGGGAGTGTGACAAGGTGTGTTGCATTTGCAGACAGCTGGCATGGACACAGCAGGCCAAATGATTACAGCACAGGAGGAGGCCATTCTATGATTCCTTTTTGAAAGTTCCAAGAATTTTGGAAAGTTATAATCACAGCATCCACTATTTCTTCCTTAGCATTTTTCAGGATCTTCAGGCATAAAACAACAGATCTCATTAATTTATCTACCTTAAAGTTGATCAACTCTTTAAGTATCATTGCTCCTTTAATAATAACCTCCACTAACTGTTCTACACTTGGTATGTGGTGGCTCAACAATGCCAATACCCCACTTCTCTGAAACACAGACAACATATTTATTCATCATATCCATTTCCCCACTCCCCAATACAGGTTTGCTTCGTTCATCTTTTTCCCAGGGTGGAAAGGGCTATCACCAGGGGGCATAATTTTAAAGTGATTGGAGGAAGGTTTCGGGGAGATGTCAGAGGTAGGTTCTTTACACAGAGAGTGGTGGGTGCGTGGAATGCGCTGCCAACGGTGGTAGTAGAAGCAGATACATTAGGGGCATTTAAGCGACTCTTGGATAGGTACATGGATGATAGTAGAATGAAGGGTAGGTAGTTACCTAGATCTTAGAGTAGGTTAAAGGTTCGGCACAACATCGTGGGCCGAAGGGCCTGTACTGTGCTGTACTGTTCTATGTTCTATGTATCTATCTCTTAGCTGTCCTACCTCCATCTTAACTATTCCTCTTCATTAAAGAGTGGGAGAGCTATAGTGATAGGGCATTCTATCATAAGAGGTACAGAGAGGCGCTTCTGTGGCCACAAATGTGACCCCAGGATGGTATGTGGTCTCCCTAGTGCTCGGGTCAAGGATGTCATGGAGCTGCTGCAGGACATCTTGAGGGGGAAGGTGAACAGTCAGAAGTCGTGGTTCACATTGGTACCAACGACATAGGTAGAAACAGGGATGAGGTCCTGAAATGAGAATTTAGGGAGCTAGATAGCAGATTAAAAAACAGGACCTCAAAAGGTTGTAATCTCTGGATTACTCCCGGTGCCACGTGCTAGTGAGTATAGGAATAGGAGGATAGAGCAGATGAATGCGTGGCAGAGGAGGTGGTGCAGGAGGGAGGGTTTTAGTTTCCTGCACCACTGGGTTTGTATCTGGCAAAGGTGGGACCTGTACAAGTGTAAAAGAGGAGGTGGCATTGCTCTATTGATCAAGGAGTCAATTACTGCAGTAAGGAGGGATAATATCTTAGGTTTCTCAAATGAGGCCATATGGGTCGAACTTAAAAACAAAAAGGAGGAAATCACTTTGCTGAGAGTTTACTACAGGTCTCCAAACAGTCAGGGAGAGACAGAGGAGCATATATGTAGGCAAATCTCAGAGGTGTAAAAATAGGGTAATAATAGTAGGGATTTCAACTTCCCCAATATTAACCGGGATAGTCTTAGTGCCAAAGGCTTAAACAGGGTAGAATTCTTAAAGTGGAGAAATCTTTGAGCCAGCACGTAGGAAGTCCTACATGTAATGGGGTGGTACAGGACCTAATCTTAGGGAAGGAAGCCAGACAAGTGGTAGAAGTATCAGTGGGGGAGCATTTCGGGGATAGTGACCATAACTTTGTCAGATTTAAAGAAGTTATGAAAAAGGACAAAGATGGACTGGAAATAAAGGTATTGAACTGGGGAAGTCCGATTTCAATAATGATAAGATAGGATCTGGCCAAAGTGGACTGGGAGCAGCTACTTGTAGGAAAGTCTACATCAGACCAGTGGGAGTCATTCAAAAAGGAAACAATGAGAGTTCAGGGCCAACATGTTCCCGTAAAGGTTAAGGGTAGGACCAACAAGGCCAGGGAACCCTGGATGTCAAGGGATATAGAGGATTAGATAAGGAAAAAAAGAGGCTTATGGCAGATTCAGAGGGCTAAATACAGTGGAGGCCCTAGAGGAGTATAGACAGTGTAGGGGGTGCTTAAAGTAATTAGGAGAGCAAAGAGGTGGCATGAAAAAACACTGGCAGGCAAGATTAAGGAAAATCCCAAGGCATATTATAAATATATTTAAGGGCAAGAGGATAACCAGGGAAAGATTAGGGTCCATTAGGGACCAAAGTAGCAATCTGTGTGTGTGGAGCCAGAGGACGTAGGTAACGTTTTAAATGATTACTTTTCATCTGTGTTCACTATGGAAAAGGATGATACAGATGTAGAGATCAGTGAGGGGGATTGTGATATACTTGAACAAATTAGCATTGAAAGGGAGGAGGTATAAGTGGTTTTAACAGGCTTAAAAGTGGATAAATCCCCAGGCCCCCCAGGTGAGATGTATCCCAGACTGTTATGTGAGGTAAGGGAGGAGATAGCAGGGGCTCTGACACAAATTTTCAAATCCTCTCTGGCCACAGGAGAGGTGCCAGAGGACTGGAGGGCAGTGAATGTGGTACCATTATTCAAGAAGGGTAGCAGGGACAAACCAGGTAATTACAGGCCAGTGAGTCTAACATCAGTGGTAGGGAAACTATTGGAAAAAATTCTGAGGGACAGGATTAATCTCCACTTGGAGAGGCAGGGATTAATCAGGGATAGTCAGCATGGCTTTGTCAGCGGGAGATCGTGTCTAACAAACTTGACAGAATTTTTCAAGGAGGTGACTAGATGTGTAGATGAGGGTAAAGCAGTTGATGTAGTCTACATGGACCTCAGTAAGGCTTTTGATAAAGTCCCGCAAGGGTGATTGGTCAAGAAGGTAAGAGCCCAAGGGATCCAGGGCAATTTGGCAAATTGGATCCAAAATTGCCTTAGTGCCAGGAGGCAGAGGGTGACGGTCGAGGGTTGTTTTTGCGATTGGATGCCTGTGACCAGTGGTGCACTGCAGGGATCAGTGCTGGGACCCTTGCTGTTTGTAGTGTACATTAATGATTTATGCATGAATATAGGAGATATGATCGCAAATGACACGAAAATTGGTGGCGTCGTAAATAGTGAGGAGGAAAGCCTTAGAATACAGGACGATATAGATGGACTGGTAAGATGGGCGGAGCAGTGGCAATTTGAATTTAATCCTAAATGTGAGGTGATGCATTTTGGGAGGACTAACAAGGAAAGGGAATAGACAATGGATGGTAGGACCGTAGCAAGTACAGAGGGTCAGAGGGACCTTGGTGTACATGTCCATAGATCACTGAAGGCAGCAGCACAGGTAAGTAAGGTGGTTAGGAAGGCATACGGGATACTTTCCTTTATTAGCCGAGGCATAGAATATAAGAGCAGGGAGGTTATGATGGAGCTGTATAAAACACTAGTTAGTCCACAGCTGGAGTACTATAAGGAGGATGTGATTGCACTGGAGAGAGTGCAGAGGAGATTCACCAGGATGTTGCCTAGGCTGGAGCATTTCAGCTATGAAGAGAGACTGGATAGGCTAGGGTCGTTTTCCTTAGAGCAGAGAAGGCCGAGGGGGGACCTGATTGAGGTATACAAAATTCTGAGGGGCATAGATAGAGTAGATAGGCAGAAACTTTTTCCCTTAGCAGAGGTGTCAATAACCAGGGGACATAGATTTAAGGTAAGGGGCAGGAGGTTTAGAGGGGATTTGAGGAAAAAATAATTCACCCAGAGGATGGTTGGAATCTGGAATACACTGCCTGAAGGGGTGGTAGAGGCAGGAACCCTCACAACATTTAAGAAGTATTTAGATGAGCACTTGAAATGCTGTAGCATACAAGGCTGCAGGCTAACTCCTGGAAAATAAGATTAGGATAGGTGCTTGATGGCCAGTAGGGACACGATGGGCCTGTTTCTGTGCTGTATAACTCTATGACTCTACTGATGTCCCTAATTAAAAAGCTCTTTTATTATACTTTTCTGTTTGTTTTGTTTATTTTATCTTGTACTGCTCATTTTTCTTGTAGCTTTTCCACGTATCTTTACATTTATTTTGGCTTTCATTTTTACCTTCCATTTAAGTATTTTTTTTAATTCCAGACTTGATCTAATGTTCCTTTTCATTCATGGATCTTTAGCTTTCAATGTACTCCCTGTTTTCTTTACTGAAACTTATGCTGACAATCTCCTGTTAAATATTTCCCAATACATATCTATGGTTCTGTTTGCCAAATCTCATTTATTCCAAACAAGACTAATGGGATGGTAACACAATAATAACATTACTGGACTAGTAATCCAGACGCCTGGACTAATACTCCAGAGACACGTGTTCAAATCCCACCATGGTCGCTGGGAGACTTTAAACTCAATTAATCAATCAATCTGGAATAAAATGTTAGTCTCATTAATAATGTTCATGAAACTACCCGATTGTTATAAAAACTCATCTGGTTCACTAATGTCCTTCAGAGGAGGGAATCTGCCGTCATTACCTGGTCCGGCCTACACTTGACTCCAGAGCCACAGCCATGTGATTAACTCTAAACTACCCTCTGAAATGGCCTATAAGGGCAATTTGGGATTGGCAATAAATGCCAGCCTTGCCAGCGATAACCACATCTTAAGATCGAATTTTAAAAATCCTTTTGCCTTGCTATAATTTGCTTTTTTTCCAATAACCTACTGCATCATTGACACAGCTTTACCCTTTTTTTATTGTTACACTGACTGTATTGCCATCACTATTTTACAAACATTCCACTTTTAGGTTGCCAACTTGCTTCACATTACCTGAAAAAAAAATCAAAGTAGTACTTCCTTGGTTAGATCCTGCCCCTTCTCCATATCCTTTTTTCTTCTTTTTCAAATATTAATCCAATTTCGTATTAAATCATGTTGTAATCTCTATATCAACTGTGGTAAAGCATGTCACACTAATCCTGAAAAAATAATTTCTGCCTTCTGCATCGAGTCCAGGGGGAAAAATCTCCCCCCAGTCACTTACAATCACATTCTCAAACGACCAACTATCTAGCCTTTGACCTTCCATTCACTAAAATATCCCTGCGACTGTTTAACTACTGAACCACTCCTTCATCTTCACCCTCAATGTTTTATATTCCTGTCATTGTTCTTTGAATGGTACCAATTTTTGCTCCCTAAATCCAAGGACTGCAGATTTGAGTATACCTCAATCATCAGATCTGTCAAACACTGCAAGTTTTACAGGGCCTCATACTCCAGTGCCAAAACCACAGACTTCTCTAGGATCATCCTGAAGCAAAATGATAATCCAACTGCCCATTTTAAACTCCCCTCTCCCAAAAACAGGCCCAGACCAAAACTGAACCCCATCTGTTCAACTGGTTCTGCTACTTCCCCTCCCACCATCCCTGACTTTCCTTTGCCCATTAAGTAAAACTTGCCCACCTCTTCCTAATGCAGCCAGCAGACGAAACCAACTCTTTCAACGTTTTCTCTAGTTTCCATCCTATTTCAGTCTTTCCCAGGCTTTTCATGTTTGTGTGGACCGTGAGACTTACCTCCCATTCCCATTAAACTTCTGAACACCCAAATCAGACAACTGTTATTGTTAATAAATGGCTTCCTCTCCACAGGCACTGGCCCCTTCAAAGCTTCCATCAGCACCTCTTCAAAAATAAACACTTTCAATCCTTCTATCCTATTAACTACTGTCTGATATACAACTTTCCTTTCTTTTCCAGTGTCCTTCAGAACATAAGCAATAGGAACAGGAGTAGACCATTCAGCTCTTTGAGCCTGCTCCTCCATTCCATACAATCATGGCTGATCTTCTACCTCAACTTCACTTTCCCACCTACTCTCCATAACCCCCGATTCCCCGAGATCAAAAATCCATCAGTCTCAATCTTGAATATACTCAATGATGGAGCATCAACAATCTTCTGGGGCAGACAATTCCCAAGATTCAAGCCCTATGAATGAAGAAATTTCTCATCTCAGTCCTAAATGATCGACTGTTTATCCAGAGGCTGTGCCCATATTCTAGATTTCTCAGCTAGTACCGGGGTGGAAGCTGCCCATGTCTATTTATTACAACGGTCATAATTGAAACAAAGTAAAATAGTATTCATCTAGTTGGAAGAGGGCATGTATCCACAGCACAAAGCTACTTCTAATTTTAACACTAATTGGCAATTTTACTCACAGATCCAATAGATGAAGGAAATAGAAAATGACAAACTGGCATGGTAGGGAGTACACTTCTGATGCTGTGCTCAAGGCACTCTTGGAGCAGAGGAGACTTTATTTTTTAATTAACTATGATATCCTGGAGCTGGAAGTGCTTGATATGATGCCAAAACAAGAAAGCATTCTCCTTCCTAGAATTGGCATCCCTCACTTTGTTATATATTTATGGTGTGCACATCAAACTGAGAAACAAAATAAAATCTTTCCACTCCACAGCTGCGTCAGCCATAGCTCAGTTGGCAGCACACTCACCTCCGATTGACAAGGTTCCAGGTTCAAGTCCCAGGGCTTGAGCACAAAAATCACTGAGCAGTGCTGCACCATCGGAGGTGCCATTTTTCTGATGAGACATTAAGCCGAGGCCCCATCTCTCTGCTTGGGTCCCATGGATCTTTCTTGAAGAAAGGCAGGGGAGTTGTCCCTGGCATCCTGGCAAATATTTATCCCTCAATCAACAGCACAGAAACAGATCATCTGCTCATTGTCACATTGCTGCTCATGGGGAGTTTGCTTTGTGCAGACTGGCTGCCGCATATCCTACATTACAACAGCGTGTACACTTCAAAAATACTTTTTCAAGGAAAATGAATGAGAGTGGGAGTGAATGAGAATTAGTAACCATCCTCCCTCTACACTAACCTGATGGGCAGTATTTAAAAAGTCCTGAAGCGAGTCATCAATCAGAGCAGGGTTTGAAGATTCAAAACAATCTTCTCCACTGTGGCCTACGGGCACCGGAGATTTGCTAGATAAACAACAGGAAAAAAAGATTACAGAGGAATTCAACAGTCAATTTATCACTGAGGACTAGATCCCAAACATTCCCCTGCAAAGGCACCAGATCTTGCTGACGTACAGGTCCACGGGTGATAACAGCTAACAGAAATGTAAAGGCTTTGAGCAAGTGAATGGGGTGATGGTAGGGAGAAGAACAGAAGGTCTGTGATAGAGTGGAGGGCAGGAGAGATTAAATGACGAAAGGTTCCATGGTGCAAAGCCAAAGGGAGTGGTAATGCGACAAGTAAAGAGACAAAAGCTGTGTCTCGAGGAGGTGTGAATGGCAGGATTTTTTTTTCTATTCATTCTTGGTATGTGAACATTGCTGGCAAGGCCAGCATTTCTTGCCTATCCCTAATTGCCCTTAGGAAGGTGGTGGTGAACTGCTTTCTTAAGCCGCTGCAGTCCACGTGGTGTAGGTACACCCACAGTGCTGTTGGGGAGGGTCCAGAATAGCTGCTGTCCGAAAACAAAGTCATGGAAATAAGAGACAAAATAGAGAAAAAAAACAAACGAGCAAAGAAAAAATAAACGGGTGCTGAGGATACAATCTAAAATCTAAACTCAATGTTAAGTCTAGAAAGGTGGAAAGTACCCTGTCGAAAGATGAAGTGCTGTTCCTCGTGCTTGCGTTGAGCTTCATTAGAACACTGCAACAGGCCAAGGACAGACAGGTCAGAGTGGCAGCAAGGTGGAGAATAAAAAGGACCGGCAACGGGACATTCGGAGTCATGCCTGTGGACTGAGTGGAGGTGTTTTTTTCAAAATTTATTCACGGGATGTGATCATCACTGGCTACGTCAGCATTTATTACCCATCCCTAATTGTCCTCGAGAAGGTGGTGGAGAGCCGCATTCTTGAACCGCTGCAGTCCACATGGGGTAGGTACACCCACAGTGCTGTTAGGAAGGGAGTCCCAGGGTTTTGACCAAGTGACAGTGAAGGAATGGTAATATAGTTCCAAGTCAGGATGATGTGTGGCTTGGAGGGTTATTTCCACGCGTCTGCTGCCCTTGTCCTTGTGGTAGAGGTCACAGGTTTGGAAGATGTTGTCTAAGGAGCCTCGGTGAGTTGCTGCAGTGCATCTTGTAGATGGTACACACTGCTGCCACTGTGTGCCAGCAGTGGAGAAAGTAAATGTTTAAGGTGGTGGATGGGGTGCCGATCAAGTGGGCTGCTTTGTCCTGGGTGGTGTCGAGCTTCTCAAGTTGTTGGAGCTGTACCCATCCAGGCAAGTGGAGAGTATTCCATCACACTCCTGACTTGTGCCTTGTAGAAGATGGGCAGGCTTTGGGGAGTCAGGAGGTGAGTTACTCACTGAGAATTCCCAGCCTCTAACCTGCTCTTGTAGCCACAGTATTTATGTGGCTGGTCCAGTTCAGTTTCTGGTCAATGGTAACTCCCAGGAAGTTGATGGTTTGGGGATTCAGCGATGGCAATGGCACTGAATGTCATGGGGAGATAGTTAGATTCTCTCCTGTTGGAGATGGTCATTGTCTGGCATTTGGGTAGCACGAATGTTTCTTGCCATTTATCAGCCCAAGCCTGAATGTTTGTCCAGGTCTTAGAACCATAGAGAAGATACAGCACAGAAGGAGGCCATTCAGCCCATCGTCACTGTGTCAGCTGAAAAAACTAGCAGCCCAATCTAATCCCACCTTCCTACACCTGGTCTGTAGCCTTGCCGGTTATAGCACTTCAGGTGCAGGTCAAAGTACCTTTTAAAGAGTTGAGGGTTTCTGCTTCCACCACCGATCCAGGTAGTGAATTCCAGACACCCACCACCCTCTGGGTGAAAATGTTTTTCATGCCCCCTCTAATCCTTCTACCAATCGTCTTAAATCTGTGTCCCCTGGTAATTGACCTCTCCGCTAGGGGAAATAGGTCATTCCAGTCGACTCTATCTAGGCCCGTCATAATTTTGTACACCTCAATTAAGTCACCCTCAGCCTCCTCTGTTCCAAGGAAAACAACCCTAGCCTATCCAATCTTTCCTCATAGCTGCAACTTTCAAGCCCTGGCAACATTGCTGCTGCATGCAGATATCTAAGGAGTCATGAGTGGTACTGACCATTGTGCAATCAAGAGCGAAAGTCCCCACTTCTGACCTTATGACAGGGGCGTGGGCGGAGAGAGGGTCATTGATGAAGCAGCTAAAGATGGTTGAGCCTAGAACATTACCCCGAGGAACTCTTGCAGTGGTGTCCTGGGACTGAGATGATTGGCCTCCAATAACCACATCCATCTTCCATTGTGCTAGGTATGAGTCCAACCAGTGGAGATTTTTCCGCAAAGCGGTCACCCAGCTTGCGTTTGGTCTCCCCAATGAAGAGGGGACTACATGGTGAGCAGTGAATACTGTATACTAAATTGAAAGAAGCACAAGTAAATCGCTGTTACATCTGGAAGGAGTGTTGGGGGACTTGGACAGTGAGAAGGGAGGAGGTAAAAGGGCAGGTGTTGCATCTCCTACACTTGCACGGAAAGGTACCTTAAGAAAGGGAGGGGGCATTAGGGGTGAGTGAGGAATGGACCAGGGTATCATGGAGAGAAGGCTCTCTTCGGATTGCTGACAGGGGAGGGGAAGATGTGTTTGGTGGTGGCATCACACTGGAGGTGGCTGAAATGGCAGAGGTCGATCTATTGAATATGGAGGCTGGTGGGGTGGAAGGTGAGGACAAAAGGAACCCTATCATGGTTCTGCGAGGGAGCGGAAGCAGTGAGAGCAGAGTGCGTGAAATGGAATGGACATGGTCGAGGGTACCGTCAACCACAGTCAGGGGTGGAGTCCTCGGTTAAGGGAAAAGACATCAGAAGCACTAGGACAGAAAGTTGCATAATTCGAATAGCTGCGACGGAGACAAAGAAACTAGGAGAATGGAAGAGAGTTCTTACAGGAAGCAGGGCGTTATGAATTGTAATCAAGGTAGTTGTGGGAGTCAGTGGTCTTGTAGTCAATATTGGTTGATAGCCTATCCCCAGAAATGGAGAGAGAAGTCAAGGAAGCGAAAGGAAAATCAGAGATAGACCATGTGAAGGCAAGAGAAGGATGGGAAGTGGAAGGAAAGATGATGAATTTTTCCACTTCAGGGCAAGAGCAGGAAATGGAATTAGTTTCAATGGACCCTCCTCTGCCATTAACGCCATCTCCAGCATGATGCCAACACCAAACACATCTTCCCTCTCCCCTCCCCTATCAGTTTTCCGACATGGCTGTTCCCTCCGCGACACCCTGGTCCACTCCTCAATCATCTTCAACACCCTTCCCCTTCCCATGGCACCTTTCTATGCAAGTGCAGGAGATGCAACACCTGCTCTTTTACTTCCTCCCTTCTCACCGTGCAAAGCCCCAAACACTCCTTCCAGGTGAAGCAGTGACTTACTTGCACTTCTTTCAATTTGGTATACTGCGTTCACTGCTCAAAATGCGGCCTCCTGTACATTGGGAGACCAATCACAGGCTTGGTGACCACTTTGTGGAACACCTCAACTCAGTCTGCAAACATGACCCTGAGCTTCCAGTTACCTGTCATTTTAATTCTCCACCTTGGTCCCACTCTTGACCTTTCGGTCCTTGGCCTCCTGCAGTGTTCCAATGAAGCTCAACGTAAAGGCAAGGAACAGAACCTCATCTTTCGATCCTTCGACTGGGTACTTTATAGGCTTCTGGACTCAAAATTGTGTTCAACAATATAAATCAAAACCTCCGCCCCCATTTTGTTTCATTTTTCTTTGTCAGTAAGTTTATTTCCCCTTGTTTCTCTCTTATTTCCTTGACTTTGCTTTTGGACGGCTGCTATTCAGGATCCTGCCATTCACAACTCCTCTGAACACATCCTTTGTCTCTTCACTTGTCCCATTACCACTTGGCCTTGCACCATGAAATCTTTTGCCATTTAATCTCTCCTGACTCTGCCCTATCACAGACCTTACCCTTTGTTCTTCTTTCCACCCTCCCCCTTTCATTCACGCAAAATCTATGACATTTCCAACTTTTCCCAGTTGTGAAGACAGGACACAGACCTGAAACGTTAACTCTGCTTCTCTTTCCACAGATGTTGCCAGACCTGCTGAGTATTTCCAGCAGTTTCTGCTTTTATTTTGATTTCCAGCATCCACAGTATTTTGCTTTTGTATGTTATTGAACATTTCTGTGCTGTCATCATGCATGATCCTGACATCCATGTGGCTCATACCTCAATTCATCCTTCTGTTCCCACCCTGACCTTTCCATCTTTGACACTGACTTGCTTCTGTAAACTAGGTGAAGTAGTACAAAACTTCAGGAATAGTATCTCTTCAGCTTGCTGTAAATTGGCTATCTGAATTCTACCTTGAACAACTTCATAGGAAGAGAAGTCGGCCATTCAGCCCCTCAAGCCTGTTCTACCAGCTTAGATCATGGCTGATATGTATCTTAACTTCAGAATGTACGTATTCCTCCATTTCCTGCCCGTTTGGTCCATTTATATTCCAACTTCCTTTCCATTGTGTGCATCTTTTGTCTTTTAAAGTCTTTTCTCAGCCCAAGATGCTCTTTCTATTTTACTGAGCAATTTCTCCCTTCTTCCAGCTGTAAAGAAAGATCTGCTTTCCAATAAATCTACTGGCCTCAGTTCTGCATATCTGCATATTCAGTTTGAGGATGAGAAGTGTAGGTCTAAGACTAGTGTCTTAACCTTAAATAAAGGCAATTACAAGGGTATGAGGGCAGAATTGGCGAACTTTTTTTAAAAATTCATTCATGGAATGTGGGCATCGCTGGCCAGACCAGCATTTATTACCCATCCCTCACTGCCCTTGAGAAGGTGGCGGTGAGCTACCTTCTTGAACCGCTGCAGTCCATGTGAGATAGGTACACCCACAGTGCTGTTAGGAAGGGAGTTCCAGGATTTTGACCCAGCGACAGTGAAGAAACGGCGATATAGTTCCAAGTTAGGATGGTGTGTGACTTGGAGTGGAACTTGCAGGTGGTGGTGTTCCCATGCATTTGCTGCCCTTGTCCTTCTCGGTGGTAAAGATTGTGGGTTTGGAAGGTGCTATCTAAGGAGCCTTGGTGCGTTGCTGCAGTACATCTTGTAGATGGTACACACTGCTGCTACTGTGAGTCAGTGGTGGAGGAAGTGAATGTTGCGATTGGGGTGCCAATCAAGCGGGCTGCTTTGTCCTGGATGGTGTCGAGCTTCTTGAGTGTTGTTGGAGCTGCACCCATCCAGGCAAGTGGAGAGTATTCCATTACACTCCTGACTTGTGCCTTGTAGATGGTGGACAGGCTTTGGGGAGTCAGGAGGTGAGTTACTCGCGCAGGATTCCTAACCTCTGACCTGCTCTTGTAGCCACGGTATTTATATGGTTACTCCAGTTCAGTTTCTGGTCAATGATATCCCCTAGGATGTTGATAGTGGGGATTCAGCGATGGTAATGCTGTTGAATGTCAAGGGGAGATGGTTAGATTCTCTCTTGTTGGAGATGGTCATTGCCTGGCACATATTCGTGGCGCGAATATTACTTGCCACTTATCAGCCCAAGCCTTGATGTTTGTCCAGGTCTTGCTGCATTTCTACATCGACTGCTTCAGTATCTGAGGAGTCGCAAATGGTGCTGAACATTGTGCAATCATCAGCAAACATCCCCACTTCTGACCTAATGATTGAAGGAAGACCATTGATGAAGCAGCTGAAGATGGTTGGGCCTAGGACACTACCCTGAGGAACTCCTGCAGTGATGCCCTGGAGCTCAGATGATTGACCTCCAACAACCACAACCATCTTCCTTTGCACTAGGTATGATTCCAACTAGCGAAGAGTTTTCTGCCTAATTCCCAATGACTTCAGTTTTGCTGAGGCTCCTTGATGCCATACTCGGTCAAATGCTGCCTTGATGTCAAGGGCAGTCACTCTCACCTCACCTCTTTTTTCCATGTTTGAACCAAGTCTGTAATGAGGTCAAGAGCTGAGTGGCCCTGGCGGAACCCAATCTGAACGTCACTGAGCAGGTTATTGCTAAGCAAGTGCTGCTTGATAGCACTGTTGATGACACCTTCCATCACTTTACTGATGATTGAGAGTAGACTGATGGGGCAGTAATTGGCCAGGTTGGACTTGTACTGCTTTGTGTGTACAGGACACACCTGGGCAATTTTCCAAGTTGCCAGGTAGATGCCAGTGCTGCAGCTACACTGGAACAGCTTGGCTAGGTGTGCAGCAAGTTCTGGAGCACAGGTCTTCAGTACTATTGCCAGAATATTGTCAGGGCCCATAGCCTTTGCAGTATCCAGTGCCTTCAGTCGTTTCTTGATATCACGCGGAGTGAATCGAATTGGCTGAAGTCTGGCATCTGTGATGCTGGGGACTTCAGGAGGAGGCTGAGATGAATCATCAACTTGGCACTTCTGGCTGAAGATTGTTGCAAATGCTTCAGCCTGATCTTTCGCACTGATGTGCTGGGCTCCCCCAACATTGAGGATAGGGATATTTGTGGAGCCACCTCCTCCAGTTAGTTGTTTAATTGTCCACCAACATTCATGGCTGGGATGTGGCAGGACTACAGAGCTTGGATCTGATCTGCTGGTTCTGGGATTGCTTAGCTCTGTCTATCGCATGCTGCTTTCGCAGTTTGGCACGCGAGTAGTCCTGTGCTGTGGCTTCACCAGGTTGACACTTCATTTTGAGTTATGCCTGGTGCTGTTCTTGGCATGCCCTCCTGCACTCTTCATTTAACCAGGGTTGGTCTCCTGGCTTGATGGTAATGGTAGAGTGGTGGATATGCCAGGCCATGAGGTTACAATTTATGGTCGAGTACAACTCTGCTGCTGCTGATGGCCCACAGCGCCTCATGGATGCCCAGTTTTGCATTGCTAGATCTGTTGCAATCTATCCCATTTAGCATGGTGGCAGTGCCACACAACACAATGGACTGGGAAAGTAGAGTAAAAGGTAGGACAGTAGAAAAGCAGTGCAAGCGTTTAAGGAGATATTTCATAACTCCCAGCAAAGATAAGTTCCATTGAGAAAGAAAGACTCTATGAGAAGGATGCACTATCTGTGGTTAACTAAGCAAGTTAAGGATTGTCTCAAATTGAAAGAACAAGTGCGAAGATTATTGGTGGGTCAGAAGATTGGACAGATTTTAGAAACCAGCAAAGAATGACTGAAAAAAAAGGAGGGAGAAATTAGAGTATGAGCGAAAGCTAGCTAGAAATATAATAACAGATAATAAGAATTTCTGTAAGTATTTAAAAAGGAAAAGAGTAACTAAAGTGAGCATTGGTCACTTAGAGAGTGAGACTGGGGAATCAATAACAGGAAACAAGGCAATGGCAGAAGCATTGAATAGGTATGTTGTGTCTCCCTTCACTGGAGAAGGAACAAAAACATCCCAAGAATACTTGAAAATCAAGAGGTAAAAGTGGTGGTGGGGGGGGGGGGGGGGGGGGGGGGAGGTGGGGGGGTGGAGGAACTTAAAATAATCACAATCACTAGGGAAAAGGTACTGGGAAAACTATTGGAACTAAAGGCTGACAAGCTCCCTGGACCTGGCAGTTTGCATCCTAGCGTCTTAAAAGAAGTGGCTGCAGAGACAGTAGATGCATTGGTTGTGATCTTCCAAAATTCCCTAGATTAAGGAAAAGTTTTAGCGTATTGGAAAATCGCAAATATAACACCTCTACTCAAGAAAGGAGGAAGACAGAAAGCAGGAAACTATCGGCCAGTTAGCCTAACATCTGTCATAGGGAAAATGCTGGATTCCATTATTAAGGAGGTAATAGCAGGACATTTAGAAAATCATATGCAATCAGGCAGAGCCAACATGGCTGTGAAAGGAAAATCATGTTTGACTAACTTATTAGAGTTCTTTGAGGAAGTAACAAACAAGGTGGATAAAGGGGAACCTGTAGATGTGGTTTACTTGGATTTCCAAAAAGCATTCCATCAGGTGCCACATGAAAAGTTACTACTTAAGATAAGAGGTCATGGTGTAGGGGGTAACATATTAGCACAGATAGAGGATTTGTTAGCTAACAGGAAGCAGAGAGTAGGGATATTCCCAGGTTGGCAAGCTGAAACTAGTGCAGTGCCGCATGGATCAGTGCTGGAGCCTCAACTGTTTACAATTTATATCAATGACTTGGATGAAGGGACTGAATGGATGGTAGCTAAATTTTATGATGACACAAAGATAGGCAGGAAAGTAAGCTGTCAAGAGAACAAATAAGGTCTACAAAAGGATTTAGATAGGTTGTGAGTGGGCAAAAAAATTGGCAGATGGAGTAAAATGTGGGAAAATGTGAACTTGTCCATTTTTGCAGGAAGGATAGAAAAGCAGTATATTATTTGAATGGAGAGAGATTGCAGAAATCTACAGTACAGAGGGATCTGGTTGGCCTGGTTCATGAATCACAAAAAGTTGGTATGCAGGTACAGCAAGTGATTAGGAAGGCAAATGGAATGTTTACTGCAAGGGGAATTGAGTATAAAAGTAGGAAGATTCTGCGACAGCTGTACAGGGTCTTCGTGAGACCACATCTGGAGCACTGTGTACAGTTTTGGTCTCCTTACTTAAGGAAGGATATAATTGCATTAGCAGTTCAGAAGGTTCACTCAACTGATTCCTGGGATGAAGGGGTTATGAGGAAAGGTTCAGCAGCTTGTGCCTACACCCATTGGCGTTTAGAAGAATGAGAGATTATCTTATTGAAATGTACAAGATCCTGAGGGGAATTCACAGGGTGGATGCTGAGAGGATGTTTCCCCTTGTAGGAGAGTCTAGAACTAGGGACAGTTTAAAAATTAGGGGTCTTCTATTTAAGACGGAGATGAAGATAAATATTTTCTCTCAAAGGGTCATTAGTTTGTGGAATTATCTTCCCAATGAGCAGTGGAAGCTGGTTCATTGAATATATTCAAGTCTGAGTTAGATTTTTAATTGATAATGGAGTCAAGGGTTATGGGGCAAGCAGAAAAGTAGAGTCGAGGCCACAATCAGATCAGCCATGATCTTATCGAATGACGAAGCAGGCTCAAGGAGCTACTCCTGCTCCTAATTCTTGTGTTCTTGTATTGCATTCTTGAAGTCTGATCATCACCTGTTCTCTCCTCGCCTCCATGTTTTGGTCTGTTCTCTTTTGACTTCTGATGAAGATTAAATTCCAAATTGTAAACTGCCCATTTCTCTTTTTAAATACTAACTTATCTGCTTTGCATTTGCAGCATTTTCATTTCTTTTCAAGATTTCAGCATTCGTAGTTGGTGATCAGGAGCAAGAGCTCTTCTCGATTCTTGCCCACCATCCCTACCTGTGCTCTCGCTGAGATAAATTAATCAGAAAAGGAGGGATCAGCTTGCATGGTTCAGTGCCACATTGGAGAATGCTTGCAACTATGGAGTCATAGGAGGCTTTAAAAGTTCATGAATTCTGCAATATGTTGCTGTTACAAAAAGAAATCCCCCTTCAGATCACTATATATTATGTATATTAATTTCAACATGGAAGGAGGCCATTATATAACATTACAACTTCAAATTCACAACTCACTATCTCAGTTTTTACTACCATTTACTGTTTGTGGTTTCTGAAGGTTTAAAAAAAAAATCACGTTGAGCCAACAAAACCTTTTCTCATCAGCAGATGGCTCTGCCGTACTGCACAACACAACACATTGTCAAAAGCTTCCTCATAAAAAGTACTGCACAAATTGTTTTGTCCAACAAAACCTATAATATTTAAAAACATAAAATTGTACAGAACACAACGTGAAGAACTTAACACACAGCTCAGTGACTTGCTGCTAAGTCTTTAACCCATATACTGTAATAATCATTACTAGTCCACCCATTGGTACTGCGATAATATTACTGTGATAGTCACTTCAGTATGGAGATACATTTCCTACTGCAGGTAACTAGTCAAGGCCGGTTTCTCCTTTAAGGAGAACACAGTAACTCTTGTCTATTTGGCAAATGATTTGCAACACAGAAAAGAGTGAGGAATTACACTTTGGTAGACAGAATAAAAAGGCCACACTCTGCTTAAATAATAAGAGTCCAAATGGGGTAGAAGGGAAAGAAATCTAGAGTTACAGATTCACAAATCACATAAACCTGCATCGCTACTTTTAAAGACCAAAAAAAAGCAAGGTAAGCATTGGGGCTCATTTCTAGGAGAGAATTGAAAAGCAGGGACGTTATGTTAAACTTTTACAGAACCTTGCTTCGACAGCATTTGGAGCACTGTGAACAGTTCTGGTCTCTATATTATAAAAAGCATATAGAAGCACTGGAGAGGGTGCAAAAAAGACTTACAAGATAATACCAGAACTTGGAGGATATATTTATCAGGAAAGGCTGAACATTCTGGGGCCTCTTTTCTCTAGAAAGGAAGACTGAGGGGTGATCTGATCGGGGTCTTTAAAATTATGAAAGGGTTTGAAAGGGTAGATGCATTGAAGATGTTTCCACTTGTGGAGGAAACCAAAACTAGAGGACATAAATATAAGATAGTCATTAATAAAGCTAATAGGGAATTCAGGAAAAAATTCTTTACCCAGAGAGTGGTTAGAATGTGGAAGTGTCTACCACATGGAGTAGTTTAGGCAAGTGGCATAGATTTTAGGGGATCCTCGGAAAGTGCATGAGGGAAAAAGGAATGGAAGGGTATGCTGATAGGGTTGGATGAAGAGGATTGGGAGAAGGCTCATTTGGAACATAGACCAGATGAGCCGAATGGCCCATCTCTGTTGTAGGTTCTATGTAATTTTATGTATTGCTGAAAATAGAGACGTGTTGTTGAAGCTTTTCGTCTTGCACTCATCAGGACAATCCGCAAGAATAACCAATGTAATGGAAAACAACAACTTATACTGAACGAGAACAGAATGCTGATTGGTTGGCAAGTGAACTCTGATTGGTAGAGGTGTTGCCATGGAGAATACACCAGTTTACAGTGACTGACAGTTAACTGCCAGGTTTTGTTTGAAAGTTAAACCAGGCAGTTTGACTGTGATTGGTCAAGGCATTGCCTTGAGGAATGAACCAGCGAATGGCTATCACTTATTTTGTTCAGCTGAAACAGGCGCAATGTTTGTACATATTCTTTCTGCCTTTTCAGCAATACTCAAGTTCTGTACTACTAAACGACTATTTGTAATTCTATGTAATAATGTTGAAAGATAAGGCTCAAAATCAAGGCCATCTCTCTCTCTCCTCCCAACCACTATTGTTACTTGTATAGACAGAAAATTAATTGAGTATCAATATGGAATAGTGAAGCATGGAATAAACCAATATGCTTTAATACCTCATGATGCTCTTCAATTCATCGCCACAAATTGCTCCATTATGTTCAAAGTATTTTATCCAGATACAAATCAGGTTAAGTAGGGAGAAATCTATAATTATACTGATTTTTTTTTCCAAAGCTTTAACAGACATAGTATGATAATTCCACACACCAAACACTATATTTTACTGCACCATTTCTCCAGGCTGGAGACCCCAAAATCTCCCCTAATTACTTTCCTTAAAGCCAAACGTGAGCATCAACCAGCCACTACTTCATAGCTACTCCTCTATAAATTTTCTGAACTTCTCAGTGCCCTATATTAAAGGCTGTGACTCTTTATCTAGCTTTGAACATACGAACATATGATTTGAAAGCAGAAGTAGGCCATTCGGCTGTGCGAACCTGCTCCGCCATTCAATAAGATCATGGCTGATCTGTTCAGGCTCCCATCTACACCCGATAACCTTCGATTCCCTTGCCCTACAAGAATCTATCAACCTCCGCCTTAAAAATATTCAATGACCCTGCCTCCACCACCTTCTGAAGCAGAGAGTTCCAAAGTCGCACAACTCTCGAGAAAAAATTTCTCCTCATCTCTGTCCTAAAAGGGCAACCCCTAATTTTAAAACGGCGCCCCCTAGTTCCGGACTCACCCATAACAGGAAACATCTTTTCCACATCCACCTTGTCTGGATCTTATATACTTGAATCAAGTCTCCCCTCACTCTTCTAAACTCCAGTGAAAATAAGCCCAGTCTGTCCAACCTTTCCTCATAAGACAACCCACTCATTCCAGGTATCAATCTAGTAAACCTCCTCTGAACTGCCTCCAATCCTTTTACATTCCTCCTTTAAATAAGGAGACAAAAATTGCACTCAGTTTTTGAGATGTGGTCTCACCAATGCCCCAATGCTGTTGGGAGCCCTTTAGTATCTCTGCAAAGAGACTATTCCTCATTTGTAAGCTTAGATAAGTAGAATGTGCAGTCTGTTCATTCATGGGTGTTGAGTGGGGCAGTACTGTAGATTGTTCAGTCCTGTCCCAATTCAATATTCACACGCATGTATTTTACAGGAGAGATCACAGAATCATAATCAGAAACCTGCTTAGGGGACTTGAGGCATATTGTAGCAACTCAACACCCATCCAGACCAAGATCAGTGAACTTGCTAGACTGGGCCTGTTCTGATCCAAGTTATTGCTAAGGACAGATCATATAATCAGTAAATTATACCTTCCTTACTCAACTGAAAACAAAAGCGTGCAATGAATTGAGCAAGATTTATTGCGTGGGAGTACTGAGTAGTATTACGGGAGATTAGTGAGAAAGTTGCAAGGATTCAGTGTGAGCCTAAACATGTTTGCATATTTCAAAAATGGCTGAACGATTAGACAATACACCAAGTTATTTTAACCCCTCAAGTGCCAAAAACCCGAGCATGTTTTTGTTACAGAATACCTCCTGCCGTTTCACCTATTATACTATAAAGGATACTGTCAACATCTAACCCATTTTGGAACAGCACAAGACTTCTTAGCTTTATGTAACCCAGTCTCTTGGAACAATTGAAATAATCAGAAAAACATGCATGGACTGCTCCATTTCCTGTCAACTTATTCCACACCTTTTACTCCCATATTACTCTAAGTTTCCCAATTTTTAAATGTCCTGCAGTATTTGAACACTTCCCTACAATGAACAATTTGCCTGGATCAAAATTGTAGATCCCCTCTTGATGTTACTACTCCATCTGATGCAAAGCACAATGTAGATAGTCACATATACACTACAACAAATTTGCTGTGCCATCTATATCCTGGGAGGGAAACCAGCAGTATTTGAGATAATGACTTGGAGCAGGAAAATCTCAACAAGGTGACACTTCCTCTTTAAGGTCTTCCAGTTTTGTAAGAGGTGATAATCTTATAGGTATGCACCAGATACATACTTACCCATACAATTCCATCAAATCAGTTTTAAGTATTGGCTTTTATCACAGGCAAAATCCCATTTCAGGGAACTATCTACTGTGGGTGATCTTTTCCTTCATTCATCAGCATTTTCCTTCCTCCATCAGCATGCACTCTCCAGAGTGGAGATTTATTTTGGCTCATCTTTTAGCAACTGGCCCTCACTTTCCTTTCCAATTATTAACCATTGTGAAAAGAAACTTGGGAGGAAAAAAGGAAAATCTTTGCTGGAGACAAATCAATAGGCCATTCAAACTGAAGTAGAAATGTTAAGTACAATCATAACAAGGCGGTCACCTCCAGTATTTTCTACCACTAGTTCAGGCACATTCTATTATTATAGAACATTGTACCTTGGTTTGTATTTAATGCAATGTTTAGGAGCTGCAGTTGGACAAAATGGAAGTTTTTACACCAACAATCTATTCTGGTCTAAACATCCCATCTTAAGGAAATTGTACAATTCTCTTGACCCCAAAAATAGATAAAATCTCAGAGAAATATGCTGTTTGGCAAGGTATATTGTTTTCACTTTATCAATAAGGAAAATAGAAACGTGTGTTTAACTTACAATGTAACAGGTGGATTGTCCCAGGATCGATCAGCTTCCAGCACCTCTTCAGTACCAGGACTGCCATGGTTCTGTTGTGGACTGGGCATATGCTGTGAGAGTGCCTCAAGAACACGTTCTGCCTTCTGGATTAGTAAATCAATGTGTTCGTCTGACCAGGGGAAGGAAAGGAGATTCTTTGATGAGACACTATATTACAGAAAGTGCATTCCAGTATTGTCCAATGCAACTCTATTCCATAAGACCAAAAGAAATAGGAGCAGCAGTAGGCCAATTGGCCCCTTGAGCTTGCTTCATCATTCAACAAGATCATGATTGATCTTTGACCTCAATTCCACTTTCCCACCCAAACTACTTATAGCTTGATTCCTGGACAGTCCAAAAAGCTATCAATCTCAGCCTTGAATATACTCAACATTGTCTACCCCATAGGGTTGTGGATGCTCCATCGTTGAATATATTTAAGGCTGATAGACAGATATTTGGTCTCTCAGGGAATCAAGGAGTAGGGGAATTGGGCGGGGAAGTGGAGTTGAGGCAGAAGATCAGCCCTGATCATAATGAATGGTGCAGCAGCCTCAAGGGACCATAGGGTCTACTCCTACTACTTATGTTCAGCGACTGAGCATCTATAGCCTTCTGGAATAGAGAATTAGAAAGATTCACTACCCTGAAGTGAAGAAATTTCTCCTCATCAGTCTGAAATTGGGCGGCACAGTAGCGCAGTGGTTAGCACCGCAGCCTCACAGCTCCAGCGACCAGAGTTCAATTCTGGGTACTGCCTGTGCGGAGTTTGCAAGTTCTCCCTGTGACCGCGTGGATTTCCGCCGGGTGCTCCGGTTTCCTCCCACCGCCAAAGACTTGCAGGTTGATAGGTAAATTGGCCATTGTAAATTGTCCCTAGTGTAGGTAGGTGGTAGGGAATATGGGATTAATGTAGGATTAGTATAAATGGGTGGTTGATGGTCGGCACAGACTCGGTGGGCCGAAGGGCCTGTTTCAGTGCTGTATCGCTCTATGACTATGACTCTATGACTATGAAATGATCAACTCCTTATCCTGACTGTGCCCCCTGTATTCTAGACTCTCCAGCCAAGGGAAACAACCTCTCAGTGTCTACCCTGCCAAATCTCCTCTGAATCTTAGAAGCTTCAATGAGATCACCTCTCATTCTTCTAAACTCCAGAGAGAATGGGCACAATCTACACAACCTCTCATTCCAGGAATCAATCTAGTGAACCTCCGCCACACAACCTCCAAGGCAAGCATATCCTTCCTTAGATAAGGAGACAAAATCTATGCACAGTACTCTAGGTGTAGTTGCACCAAAGCCCCGTACAACTGTAGCAGGGCTTCCTTCCTTTTGTACTCCAGCCACCTTGCAATAAAGGCCAACATTTCATTTGCCTTCCTAATTGCTTGCTTTGCCTGCATGCTCACTTTGTGTTTCTTGTGCAAGGACAGCCAAATCTCTCTGAACATGAGTTTGGAAGTTTCTCACCATTTAAAAAATATTTCACTTTCCTATTCTTCCTACCAAAGGGAATAACCTCACACTCCCCCACATTATACTCCGTCTGCCACTTTGTTGCCCATCTCACTTAACCTGTCTCTATCTCTTTGCAGCCTCTCTCTGTCCTCCTCACAGCTTACATTTCCACCAAGCTATGTATCGTCAGAAATGTCAGTACCTTCATCTAAGTCTTTAATATAGATCATATAAATCTGAGAACCCAGCATTACTGATCCTTGCGGCACTCTACACTTACAGCCTGCCAACTTGAAAATGCCCCGTTTATCCCTACTCTCTGCTTCTTGTCCGCTAACCAACCCGCCAGCCATGCTAATATATTACCAACTCCATGAGCCCTTATCTTGTGTGATAACCTTTTATGTGACACCTTATCAAATGTCTTTTGGAAATCTATATCTACATTCACTGGTTCCCCTTTACCTCCCATTAGCTGTATCTTTAAAAAATTCTAATAAATTTATGAGACACTATTTCCCTTTCATAAAACCATGTTGATTGACCCTGTCTGATCATACTATGATTTTCTATATGCATTGTTACCACTTCCATAATAATAGATTCCAGGATTTTCCCCTATGACTGAAGTCAGGCTAACTGGCCCGTAGTTCCTTGTTTTCACTCTCCCTCCTTTCTCCAATAGTGGTGTTATATTTGTTACCCTCCAATCCATTGAACCATTCTAGAATCAAGGGATTTTTGCAAGATTTCAACCAAAGCATCTGCTGTCTCTGAAGCCACCTGTTTTAGGACCCAAGGATACGGAGTTTGCAAGTTCTCCCTGTGACCGCCTGGGTTTCTGCCGAGAGCTCCGGTTTCCTCCCACAGCCAAAGACTTGTAGGTTGATAGGTAAATTGGCCATTGTAAATTGCCCCTAGTGTAGGTAGGTGGTAGGGAATATGGGATTAATGTAGTTTTAGTATAAATGGGTGGTTGATGGTCGGCACAGACTCGGTGGGCCGAAGGGCCTGTTTCAGTGCTGTATCACTCTATGACTCTATGTCTAACCTGGCCAATTACCACCCCATCAGCCTACTCTCAATTATCAGTAAAGTGATGGAAGGTGTCATCAACAGTCCCACCAAACGGCACTTGCTTAGCAATAACCTGCGCAGTGACGCTCAGTTTGGGTTCCGCCAGAGCCACTCAGCTCCTGACCTCATTACAGCCTTGGTTCAAACATGGACAAAATAGCTGAACTCAAGAGGTGAGGTGAGAGTGACTGCCCTTGACATCAAGGCAGCATTTGACTGAGTATGGCATCAAGAAACCTTAGCAAAACTGAAGTCAATGGGAATCAGGGGGAAAACTCTTCGCTGGCTGGAGTCATACCTAGCGCAAAGGAAGATGGTTGTGGTTGTTGGAGGTCAATCATCTGAGCTCCAGGACATCACTGCAGGACTTCCTCAGGGTAGTGTCCTGGGCCCAACCATCTTCAGCTGCTTCATCAACGACCTTCCTTCAATCATAAGGTCAGAAGTGGGGATGTTCGCTGATGATTGCACAATGTTCAGCACCATTCGTGACTCCTCAGATACTGAAGCAGTCCGTGTAGAAATGCAGCAAGACCTGGACAAACTTGGGCTGATAAGTGGCAAATAATATTTGCGCCACACAAGTGGCAGGCAATGACCATGTCCAACAAGAGAGAATCTAACCATCTCCCCAAGACATTCAATGACATTACCATCGCTGAATCCCCCACTGTCAATATCCTAGGGGCTACCACTGACCAGAAACTGAACTGGAGTAGCCATATAAATACCGTGGCTACAAGAGCAGGTCAGAGGCTAGGAATCCTGTGGCGAGTAACTCACCTCCTGACTCCCCAAAGCTTGTCCACCATCTGCAAAGCACAAGTTAGGAGTGTGATGGAATATTCTCCACTTGCCTGGATGGGTGCAGCTCCAGCAACACTCAAGAAGCTCGACACCATCCAGGACAAAGCAGCCTGCTTGATTGGCACCCCATACACAACATTCACTCCCTCCACCACCGACACACAGTGGCAGCAGTGTGTACCATCTACAGGATACACTGCAGCAACACACCAAGGCTCCTTAGACAGCACCTTCCAAACCCACGACCTCTACCAACTAGAAGGACAAGGGCAGCAAATGCATGGGAACACCACCACCTGCGAGTCCCCCCCTCCATGTCACACACCATCCTGACTTGGAACTATATTGCCGTTCCTTCACTGTCACTGGGTCAAAATCCTGGAACTCCCTTCCTAACAGCACTGTGGGTACACCTACCCCAAATGGACTGCAGCGGTTCAAGAAGGCAGCTCACCACCACCTTCTCAAGGGAAATGAGGGATGGGCAATAAATGCTGGCCTAGCCGGCGACGCCCTCATCCCATGAATGAATTCAAAAAAAATTTGCCAGTTCTGATGACCTGAAACGTTAACTCTGCTTCTCTCTCCACAGATGCTGCCAGACCTGCTGAATATTTCCAGCATTTCTTGTTTTTATTTCAGATTTCTGGCATCGGCAGTATTTCACTACTTTTTATGTACTTTTTTCTGTTTGTTTAGCACCTTATGTTAATAATACTATATATACGAAAGTTCTTACTCTGTAGCCAAGTTTCCCCATGCCTATGATGTCAGAAATTGTATTATCTCTGCATCCACAGAAGCAGTAAAACTGTGATTAATACCTGTGCTAATGGCTCCACTGTGTTGTTAAATAGTCACTTTACATAAAGCGACTCTAGAGTGAAATCAGGCTCGGTAATACAATCCTAAATGTAAACCATCAATTCCGTTCGCACATGCAACATGGAATTTTTACAGCAAATAAAAATTAAAAGCTGCTACTGTTAGGAATCAGAGATAAAAACGGAAAATTCGGGAAGTAGGTCAGTCAGCTTCTGTAAAAGGGAAAAACCAGTCATGATACTTTGGGTGTGCGACCTGCATTAGACTGAGATCAACAGGCATTTTAGGAAGGTTGGAAAAAGAGAGAAGGAACCAACAGATGGCCCAATCACCAAGAGGAAGATAATCTGTGAAATGATCTGCAAACAACTTAATAAAAAAAGGTTGGCAAAATAAAAGATCATTGGCAATTAAAACAGAAAATACAGGCAGAATATGCAGATTAAGAAGTTTTCAGATGATACCGAAATGGGCTGTGGGGTTGATAATGAAAAAGAAAGCTGAAGATTGTAGGAAGCTATCAAGGGTCTGGCCAGGTGAACAGGAAAATGACAAATGGAGTTCAATCCAGAGATGTGTGAGATAATGCATTTGGGGAAGGAAAACAAGGGGAAGGGAATATACAATAAAAGGTAGAATACAGAGAAGTGTAGAGGAACAGAGGAACCTTGGAGTGCATGTCCACAGATACCTGAAGGTAGCAGGACATGTAGATTAAGATGGGTGTGAAGGCATATGGGACTCCTTCCTTGATTAGCTGAGGCATAGAATATATACAGAGGTTATGTCAGAACTGAAAAAAAAAACTAGTTAGGGACAGCTAGAGTATGGTGTACAGGTCTGGTCACCGCATTACAGGAAAAATGTGATGGCACTACAGAGAGTACAGAGGAGATTTACAAGGCTGTTGACAGGACTGTAGAATTTTAGCTATTCGGAAAGATTGCATAGGCTGCAGTTGTTTTCTTTGGACAGTGGACATTGAGGGGAGATTTAATTAAGGTCTATAAAATTATGAGGGGCCTAATGGATAGGAAGGGCCTCTCTGCTAAGGGAAATAGATCAATAACCAGATAGCATAGATTTTAAGTAATTGGCAGAAAGATTAGAGAGGAGTTGAGGAGAATTTCTTTCCACCCAGAAGGTGGTAGGGGTCTGGACCTAACTGCCTGAAAGAGTAGTAGAAAGGAAACCCTCATCACATTTAAAAAAATACTTGGATGTGCATCTTAAGTGCTGTAGCCTACAGGGCTATGGACCAAGAGCTGCAAAGTGAAATTAGGCTGGATAGTTCTTTTTTGGCCAGCACAGACACAGTGGACTGAATGGCCTCCTTCTGTGCTATAAATATTCTATGTTACTATACCATGTTTCAAACACCAAAAATGAAAAGTCAAAATGCTAAAGTGAATGGAATTTTGTGTTCCACCAAGGCAAGCCTACATAATGGTAAACCAGGAGATGTTCTTTTGCTACTTTTTTGCACCAATTTCGGTTTACATAAATGAATTAAGTAGCGAGTTCCGAGGTTGACCTTTGTTCCCGTACCACAACTTACTATACCTCTAAAAGGTTTACTGCAGTGAGAATCTTCCACGTCCTCAGTATTGCAGTGGGCAAACCGAGCAATATGCAAAGCTGTGCTTCCTAAAGTGCCACCAATGCCATGCTCTGTGTGTTTATGAAAAGTTTGGTCTGCACTCTCTAAATAATTGGAAAAGTGCTTCTTTTTTGGCGTATATCCAGCAGATCCAGAGTACAATCTGGAGTCTGTGAGCTCAGTCTCATATCGAGTTGATAACGGATACTTCCTTTCATTCAATGCTTCTTGATCACATGTATCAGAGTCCAGGTCACAGTCTTGAAGCCAGCCGGGGTATTTCAGTTCAGGGATGCTAGTTATCCCAGAGACACCCAGTTCTGATTTTTGGCTGGTTAACCACCTAGGATAATTCTGCCGGGAAATGGAGTCAAGCCGATGTTTTCTGAATCTACAGTCATCCATGGGAACGGATGGTGGAATGGAGGAAGTCATGTATTTATCTTTCTCTTGTGGCACCATTCCTAGATGCGAGAATCGAGATGCTTTGAGGCCTGCAGTTCGTTTTAATGGGCTATAACCAACTTTCCCACAAAGCAATGCAAAGCTGTCATCTCTCTCGTGACGCCAATCCTCAGAATATTCTGGAGAGGACTTTGGAGCATGCTTTGCAAACGTGTAGGAACAGCTATGATTGAGGTGGCTTCTTAAATGCTGTCGACTCTGTGTTGAGCACTGCAGCACAGAGGATCGTGTCAATGGTAAGGAGCCATCCGGTGGCATACCCAAAAGGTCATCTGTGGTGAGGCTCGCAAGATCTGGATCACTGGCTATCCGCCTCCTCAAAGGCCGACTGGGAAAATCCAAATCCTTGAAGGAATGTCGCTCTCTGAAAACTACAAGACAAATAAAGGACTGGTTATTTAACAACAAATGTATTTAATTCCCTCAGTAGCTCAGTGGGCGAATAGTGTTCAGTCTGGAACTAAGACATACAGAACAGAATGGTCCAGGTATGATCTCCAGTCTACACTGAGTTAGCTGATGTCAGCAGCTGTGGTAGTATGGGCAAGTCTTTGGTGAGGTGGGGAGTGATGGTGAGAGGAGGGGGGGTGACAACAAAATTCAGCCAGTGTCCCTGCGGCTGTTCAATATACAGCAGCTCCTGCTTGGGCCTAAGCATATGTTGACATTAGGTGAAATGAATCAGGTTTAGCTGTGACCCAGACAGTTGTATAGTTGCTAGCACTCACTGGCTTGGCTTACAGATAAAGAATGAGAACTTGGTCAAAGTACTAAAGGCTGTTTGTTGCCCGTGGAATTGTACCCAGACATAAGTCAATACATTCAGGGAAGGAAAGGAGAAAATGGAAAAACAAAAGACTGTCTAATAACGTGGGAGGTGATGATCTAAATTTTTGAAAATACAAACAAAATGTAAGGAGTGCTTAAATTTTGCTAAGAATGTGAATTTGCACAATACGAGGGTGACTTTAAAAATGAGAAGAATAATACCTAAAATAATTCATCTTAAAATAAAACTTGGCTAGAGATATTAATAACAGTAATAGTAACCCTCCCACCTGGGAGGTTTTTTTAACTTTTTAAGACAATACTGTGTTACTTTCCAACTCAGGAAAAACAATAGGTGTGCAAACGTGACCAAAGTGGGTTGACTCAAGATTTTACATTTGTGACTTTATAGGATAAAATACACAAATGTACCACAAATAAACAAGCTAGAAGGAATACATTTCCAACCTAGTTTACATTTTTCTATATTACAAGTGACTGCACTTCATCTGTTGTAATGTGCATTGCGAATTCCTGAGGTTGTGAAAGGCACTACATAAATGAAAGTTCGTTCTTTCCTACATTAGCCAAGATGGAAGAAAAAAAAAAGCAGCTATTCCAGGGAATAGGAAGAGGTCACAAACTTCCTCCTTTAAATTCTGGTCACAAATTACAACTGCATCACAAGCACCCCCAAGTTAATGGTCATAGAGTTGACAGCAACAAAAATTAACAGATAAACCAGAAGTATAAAAGGTCCAATTCTAGCCATAAAAAAGGACATAAATCCACATGTGAGAGAGAGTTAAATGAAACCAAGTGACTAAATGCACCATGTGGTGTGCCACTGAAACATACAGATCCGAAAAGTCTCATTTCATTTCCGCAAGTTAGCTGATCAGAACCAGAGGAGCAGCAGATTAGCAAAAAATTGATTTCCTTTATCTGGAGAGGAGAATAAAATTAGCCAAGTGCCTACTTTTGATCACTGCCTAGCAACCCACGCGGGATGATGCCCGCGAGTATACGGGAAGAGAGTTGCCTGTGTTGGCCACATGATAAAATAGCCTGCTCTTTGGCCTCAGAAATGGGTGAGGTACTGGAGGGTGACAGACATCTCCTCCCCACAGAACTATGCCCCTACAGGAGTCAGTATCTTCCGGTCTCTTCACAGTAACAAAAACAAAAGATTGAATTTTGAGAGTTTATAACTTCATAGCAATTTGGCCCTGGATAAGGAAAGGAAAGCCAAATGTTCTTACCCTCTTTCTTGCTTTGTGAGGAAGTGAAAAATGGTTTGGAACTTCTCCCCAAATGCGGTTTGTTTGAACTTCCCAAAGGGGACAGCAACTTCTTTTCAAAGTTGTCAATGTAAGCTTCCAGGGCCTGCGACGCTGACTGGTAAGTTCTACCTCCGTAGAGGATGGAGCTGTGAAATTGAGTGGAGCCATAAGAATGATCAAAGCTGCTCAGATGACCAGCACTGGTCAATAATCTAGATACAGTAGATTCGGGAGAATGGAAGTCCATTCCATCATTCATGCCGATCGTTGACATCGCATCCTGCGCCTTTGTCTCATCTTAAGGCATCAAAAAGAACAAAAAGATAAGTATATGATTTTGCTGTTACGTTACAACAGCATTTTCAACAACTTACATACAAGACATTATTTGAGAAGATGCAGTAATTACATTGGGACAGAGAGGAGTGGAACCACGAGCAAGCAGAACTATGAAGCAAAGGTGAAGCCCCAGTGGAGGGGAATGGAGTGAGCAATCATTTTGGAAGCAGCAAACAGCTCAAGGAGGGAAAACAAGCCATGGTCAGTCATCCAGATTGTCTTTGGCCAGAGGGGATTGACCACTATGGGCAGATAGAAAAACATTCTGAGATGCTGAAACAGAGGATGCTGGGGAATGTGAGCAAGTGATTGCTTGGCAACGGAGTATTCAAGGACCTTGGAGGGATAAGTGCACATTTTGCATGAGAAGGTAATAGTAGCAGTTTTAAAATATTCATTATTGCAGGAAATGACAGTATTTAAATAAATAATAGGATTCATTTGGCTCAGATGGTAGCACTCTCACCTAAGAGTCAGAGGCTATGGGTTTAAGCTCCAGCCTGGAACACTTCAGTGCAGGTGTGAGGATGTGCTACATTGTCACAGGTACTGTCTGCTGGTTTAGATGGAATTAAAAGACCTTAAAGCACTATTCGAAAAGTTCTCCTGGTACCCTGATCAATATTCCATTCCTTCCTGTATTTACACCACTACAAACAAATTAACTGGTCATTCATTTCAATTGCTCTCTGCGGGACCATGCTGGGCACAAATTGTCTTCAATTTCTTTCCAATTATTCTATTAACTATTCAATGGATATGGTAGGATTGCTAAATATGTGTTTGGCTCCCATATTCACAGTGGAGAAGACATCAAGGAAGGCAGGAGATTAATAATGGAGTGAAACATGTAGATATCAATATAAACAGAACAATTATATGAAATCGCTGAGTCCCCACATTCAATATCCTGAGGTTCACCATTAACTAAAAACTCAACCAGACCAGCCACACAAATGCCATGGCTAGTACTGCAGCTCAGAAGCTGGGTATTCTGCTGTGAGTGGCTCACCTCCTGATTCCCTAAAGCCACTCTGCTACATACAAGGCACAAGTATGATGCCATGCTCTCCAAATGCCTGCTTGGGGACAACTCTAACAACACTCAAGAGGTTCGTCACTATCCAGGACAAAGCCCATCTGCTCCCTCCACTGTCGGTGTACTAACGACAGAATGCACTGCAGCAACTCATCAAGGCTCCTTTGGGAACACCACCCAAACCTGTGAACTTCACCACCTAGAAGGGCAAGGGTAGCAGGTGCACGGGGACGCCATCAACTCCAAACACACACCATCCTGGCTTGGACATATATCACTTTTCCTTCTTTCAAGTTGGTTCAAAATCCAGGAACTCCCTACCTAATAGTACGGTAAATTAGGAAAAGTTTCCTCGCCCTCAGTTCATTAAAGCTTTACTACAAGTAACTACTGAAGTACAGGCTACATCATTTTAATGTAACTAAATAAACATTTGAAAAGGATATGAAGAAAGAGCAAAGAAATGCAATCAGCCTCCTTCAGTGTTGGTAATTTCTATAATTTATCTCTTTGATCTCTGCTATTGCCATAATTAAGTCTGTTTCTAATGGAACCATTTCCTCTTTTAACCTTCTCTTTATCTTGACATACTTAATTAGAATAGCGGCAAGTGTTCTTCACCCTTATGGTCTTCATTCGTTTAATATTCATTCTAATTATACCAATAGTCATTGCTTTCTTCACCCTAAAAGTCCCCCTTTCACCCTTGAAGGGTGTACTTATTTTGCAATTAATCGAACTCCTGCAGATTTCTCAACTAATTTCTCCTAACTATTCTAGTCAATTCTTTCCTTATCTTTTTAAAGTTATCCTCATTTAAATCCAACATTTTAATTTATGACCATCCTTCCTCCCTTTCTAGCCTTAAAGAGAATTCAACTGCTACAGTCACCATTCCCAAGATGTCACCTTACAACCACAATGCCAACCAGTTCCGTTAACTAAATCAAATACGATTACTTCCTTGTCTGGCTGAAGACGTGTTCTGAGAAACTTTCTTCACTGCATTCTATGAACCTATACCCTTTTACAAATTGCGAAGTTATTTATTTCCTAAAGTATTTAGTTCAGAGATACAGCACTGAAACAGGCCCTTCGGCCCACCGAGTCTGTTCCAACCATCAACCACCCATTTATACTAATCCTACACTAATTCCATATTCCTACCACATCCCCACCTGTCCCTATATTTCCCTACCACCGACCTATACTAGGGGCAATTGCTAATGGCCAATTTACCTATCAACCTGCAAGTCTTTGGCATGTGGGAGGAAACCGGAGCACCCGGAGGAAACCCACGCAAACACAGGGAGAACTTGCAAACTCCACGCAGGCAGTACCCAGAATTGAACCCGGGTCGCTGGAGCTGTCAGGCTGCACTGCTAACCACTGCGCCGCCCAGGATAAAATGTCCCAGCCTTGCCATGGCTGTCCCAAGGCATCACCCCAGTCCCATTAGCGGGTCAGCGCGACAAAGGAGGGGATGGGCACTTGGTAAATGGATGTGCTTGGAACTGCACAGGTGGTAGGGAGAGTGGGCTCTCAGCACTCAGGCTTTGGACAGGGTCGGCACCCTCCTAGAATCGCTGGGGCAGAAGAGCAGGGGGCAAGGTTGTCAAAGACAATTGGGCGGCCGCCTGCCCAGAAGGAAGGCTCCAGCTGGCAATGGGGGCACGACAGTCACATTTTGGGGCCAGTGGTGAAGAGGGGCAATACCCTTCGCAGGAAAGGCAGAGCCCCGGGCATCAGGACAGCACAGGAGAGGAAAGAAAGGTAGGAAGATAATGGGGATCAAACCCTCAACCAATCGACTGCCGAAGAGGGAGCTATCTGGAGATGACCGAGACCCAGTATCCCAGAAGACTGCGGCTCTCCAGGCAGATGGTCACAGACATCTGTGACCTCATTGCCAAAGACCTTATACCACTGGTTGCCATGCTCTGGCGGTGGCCAAAGTCACTGTGGCCTTGAACTTCTTCACCTCTGACTCCTTCCAAGGATCAGCTGTGGACCTTAGTGACATCTCAAAAACAACTGCATACCACTGCATCTTCCTGGTCACTGATGCTCTCTTTACTAGAGCTGGACAGCACATTCATTTAACAACCAACATAACCTCACAGGGACAGAGAGCATTGGGTTCTGCCTCTATTGCTGAATTTCCCCCAGGTACAGGGCATCATTGATTGCACCCAAGTGGCCAACAAGGCACCTAGTGGCCAGGCAGTGAGATCCATCAACAGGAAGGGCTTCTGCTCCCCACCACGAGAGCTTCCTCCATGTGTGCACAATTTCCCGGCAGCTGCCATGACTCAAACAAAGAACAGTACAGCACAGGCCATTTGGCCCGCCAAGCCTGCGCCGATCTTGATGCCTCCCGAAACTAACAGTTTCTGCACTTCCAGGGCCCATATCCCTCTATTCCCTACCTATTTATATATTTGTCAAGATGTCTCTTAAACGTTGCTATCGTATCTGCTTCCACCACCTCCCCTGGTAGCAAGTTCCAGGCACTCACCACCCTCTGTGTAAAAAACTTGCCTCGCACATCCCCTCTAAACTTTGCCCCTCGCACCTTAAACCTATGTCCCCTAGTAACTGACTCTTCCACCCTGGGAAAAAGCTTCTGACTATCCACTCTGTCCATGCCGTTCATAACTTTGTAAACCTCTATCATGTCGCCCCTCCACCTCCGCCGTTCCAGTGAAAACAATCCGAGTTTTTCCAACCTCTCCTCATAGCTAATGCCCTCCAGACCAGGCAACATCCTGGTAAACCTCCTCTGTACCCTCTCCAAAGCCTCCACGTCCTTCTGGTAGTGTGGCGACCAGAATTGCACGCAATATTCTAATTGTGGCCGAACTAAGGTTCTGTATAGCTGCAACATGACTTGCCAATTTTTATACTCTATGCCCCGACCGATGAAGGCAAGCATGCCGTATGCCTTCTTGACTACCTTATCCACCTGCGTTGCCACTTTCAGTGACCTGTGGACCTGTACGCCCAGATCTCTCTGCCTGTCAATACTCCTAAGGGTTCTGCCATTTACTGTATACCTCCCACCTGCATTAGACCTTCCAAAATGCATTACCTCACATTTGTCCGGATTAAACTCCATCTGCCATTTCTCCGCCCAAGTCTCCAACCGATCTATATCCTGCTGTATCCTCTGACAATCCTCATCATTATCCGCAACTCCACCAACCTTTGTGTCGTCCGCAAACTTACTAATCAGACCAGCTACATTTTCCTCCAAATAATTTCTATATACTACAAACAGCAAAGGTCCCAGCACTGATCCCTGCGGAACACCACTAGTCACATCCCTCCATTCAGAAAAACACCCATCCACTGTTACCCTCTGTCTTCTGTGACCGAGCCAGTTCTGTATCCATCTTGCCAGCTCACCTCTGATCCCGTGTGGCTTCACCTTTTGTACCAGTCTGCCATGCGGGACCTTGTCAAAGGCTTTACTAAAGTCCATATAGACAACATCCACTGCCCTTCCCTCATCAATCATCTCCGTCACTTCCTCAAAAAACTCAATCAAATTAGTAAGACACGACCTCCCCTTCACTAAACCATGCTGTCTCTCGCTAATAAGTTCGTTTGTTTCCAAATGGGAGTAAATCCTGTCCTGAAGAATCCTCTCTAATAGTTTCCCTGCTACTGACGTAAGGCTCACCGGCCTATAATTTCCTGGATTATCCTTACCACCCTTCTTAAACAAAGGCACAACATTGGCTATTCTCCAGTCCTCTGGGACCTCACCTGTAGCCAATGAGGATGCAAAGATTTCTGTCAAGGCCCCAGCAATTTCTTCCCTTGCCTCCCTCAGTATTCTAGGTTAGATCCCATCAGGCCCTGGGGACTTATCTACCTTAATGCTTTGCAAGACACCCAACACCTCCTCCTTTTTGATAATGAGATGACTGAGACTATCTGCACTCCCTTCCCTAGGCTCATCATCCACCAAGTCCTTCTCCTTGGTGAATACTGATGCAAAGTACTCATTTAGCACCTCACCCATTTCCTCTGGCTCCACGCATAGATTCCCATCTCTGTCCTCAAGTGGGCCAACCCTTTCCCTGGTTACCCTCTTGCTCTATATATATGTATAAAAAGCCTTGGGATTTTCCTTAATCCTGTTTGCCAATGACTTTTCATGACCCCTTTTAGCCCTCCTAACTCCTTGCTTAAGTTCCTTCCTACTGTCTTTATATTCCTCAAGTTCTTCATCTGTTCCTAGCCTTCCAGCCCTTACAAATGCTTCCTTTTTCTTTTTGACTAGGCTCACAATATCCCGTGTTATCCAAGCTTCCCGAAACTTGCCAAACTTGTCTTTCTTCCTCACAGGAACAAGCTGGTCCTGGATTCTAATCAGCTGACGTTTGAAAGACTCTCACATGTCAGATGTTGATTTACCCTCAAACAGCCGCCCCCAATCTAAATTCTTCAGTTCCTGCCTAATATTGTTATAATTAGCCTTCCCCCAATTTAACACCTTCACCCGAGGACTACTCTTATCCGTATCCACAAGTACCTTAAAACTTATGGAATTATGGTCACTGCTCCCGAAATGCTCTCCCACTGAAACTTCGACCACCTGGCCGGGCTCATTCCCCAATACCAGGTCCAGAATGGCCCCATCCCTAGTTGGACTAGCTACATACTGTTTCAAGAAGCCCTCCTGGATGCTCATCACAAATTCTGCCCCATCCAAGCCCCTAGCACTAAGTGACTGCTTTATCTTTCGTCATTCTAGACTGTCTCAGATCTTCACTCCAACCCCCAAAGTGGATGGATCCTAGGGAACAAGGGAAATCCCTTGAAGAGATCGCCACTGACCCCTTGACAGAAGCCCCAGACAGACACAGTGACAATAGAAGCAATGCCACCTACTCAGCAGGACAACCATTGAGCAGGCTATTGGGCTTCCAAAGATGCAATTCCAGTGCCTGGACCAGTCGGGTGGTGCCATCCAATACCCTCCTACAGAAAATCCCCCTCTAATCTTATGGGTTCAATTTTGCCAACAAATCTATTGTATGGTACTATCGGCAAAATATTGCTGATGCTGCAAATTTATTATATGGTACTTTAGCAAACGCCTTTTGAAAGTCCATAGACACATCAACCGCATTAGCCTCATCAACCCTCTCATTACTTCATCAAAGAACTGAATCAACACAATTACATTTTAACAAATCCATGCTGGCTTTCATTTATTAACCTATATTTTCTCAAATGCCAATTTATTTGGCCTCGGATTAATATACCCCTTCAACTACGTTAGGCTGGCTGATATGAGGTTGTCGGGTTTATCCCTACCCCTATAATTTCTTTCAAAGAGGTGCAACATTTCCAAACCTCCAGTCCTCTGGCACCACTCCCGTATCTAAGGAGGATTGGATGTTTGTGTCTAGAACCTCCACAATTTGTACCCTTACTTTAGCACAAGATGCATCCCACCCAGATGGGGTGACTTCGACGTTGAGCCCTGCTGACCTTTTTAATACCTCCTCTTTATTTTTATCTTATCCAATTTCTCTGCTGTCTCCTCCTTTACTGTGATGTTTGCAGCATCCACTTTAGTGAAGACAAGATACAAAGTACTCTAATACTTCAGCCATGAAGATTTCCTTATTGGTCCCCAATTGGCCACATTCTTCCTTGACAACCCTTTTACTATTTATACGTTATAAAAAGACTTTTGGGTTCACTTACCTATTCGCATCCACTCTCCTTGTCGCTCTTACTTACATTTCACTTTTTCCCTGCACTTTTTGCATTCAGCTTGGTTCCCTACTGAATTTTGAATCTGATATTTATTTTAAACCTCCTTTTTCTGTTTCATTTTAATCTTTTTATCCTTAGTTATCCAGGGACTTCTAGCCTTGGATATCTTTCCTTTCCCCTTTGAGGGAATGTGCCTAGTCTGCATTCAAACGATGCCCTCTTTAAAAGCCTCTCACTTCACTGCCAATATTTGATGCCGTCCCACTTGGGCCAGATCCCTTGTCAACTCAATGGGCTGGATTTTAAAGCTCAAGGCCGTGGGTCATGGTAGGGAGGCCCGGAAAATGCTAGCGGGAGTGGCCCGCCAGGGACCCACGGCGCCGAGAATGCCCCGCCAGATATTAGCAGCGGCAGCGAGGCCTCGGTGGGGCCTTCATTAAAATATGTAAATGAGGGTAATCGCGCAAATGAACTTACCTGCCACCGCCAGCCGTCCCTCGTCAATTTTACGGCCACCGGCCACAACTCGCGTGTGGTCAGAATTCCGTACGGAGTTCCGAGGCGAGACACAGGTGGAGGGTGGGGAGCAGAGGAGTCAGATTATCAGGGCGGGGGGGGCGGGGAAGCAGGACAAGTCTTTTTCGTTGGGTGTGGGGATGGTGGGAAGGGGTTTAGGGTCAAAGGGAATAAAGTTCAGGGGGGGCGGGGGGGAGAGAAGGTCATTACTGATAACTAATTTTTTTTGGGGGGATAGGCCAAAAATACTATTTATGCATGGGGGGGGATGGGGGGTGGGTTGGAGAGGGGATTGCAGGTGTGGACAAATCTTAATTTAAATTTTCATTGAACCAGCACCTTTAAAAATGTTAATTTCTCCTGAAGGGATGGAAGCCCTATAGAAATGGCACCGGCGCCTGCACGGTTGCGCCAGACAACATTACCGGGGGACGCGGTGGCCGCCTCCTCTACGTCATCAGGGGCAGACTCTCTGCCCCCTCCATTTAAAATGAGCCCTCACACATAATATTGCCGGGGCTTGGCGGCGGCACTTCTGTGTCGAAGGCTGTCGACTTCACAGCACAGCACAGCACAGCACGCTGATAAAATTCAGCCCAATGAAATTAACGTTCCTCCAGTTGAGTATTTTCACATTTGGTTTATCGTTGTCCTTTTGCGTATCTACTTTAAATGTAATGATATTGTAATCACTCAGTCCCAAATGCTCCCCCTCTACAACATATTCCATTTCATTCCCCAGAACGACATCTAGCACTGCTTCCTTCTTCATTCGGCAGGAGACATACCGATCAAGAAAGTTCTCTTGTACACATTTCAGAAATGCCTCCATCTCTTTGCCCCTTACCTGATATTTTATGATATTGAAGTCCCCTATTATCATTGGTCTAACATTTTTGCATCTTTCTGCAGTTTGCCTGCAAACTTGTTTCTCTATTTCCTTCCCACTATTCAGTGGCCTATAGTGTACACACCGCAGTGTAATAGCTCCTCCACAGTTACTTAATTATAACCAAACATTTTATGTCCTTGCATCCTCAACTGCATCATTCCTTTCTAGTGCTGTAACAGTATTTTTTAATCAATACTCCCAACTCTACCCCCCCCCCCCATTTTTTTTCCCTACCCTATACTTCCTGATTACATTATAGCTGGGAATATTAAGTACTCATTCCTCCCGTTGCTTGAGCCAGGTCTCCATCACGGCCACTATATCAAACTCCCATGTGGCTACTTGTGTCCACAGCTCACCAACCTTATTTACCATGCTCCATGCATTTACACACATGCCCATCTTAGTCTGCCTTGCATTTCTACTTTCTGATCCCTCCTATTTCTGAATTACTCATTATTTTAAATGCAGTTTGTTTCTCCGAGTCCTTGGCGCTCCTGGTATCTCCTTATTTTGAATACTTCATCCTGGTGCCCATCTTCCTGCCACATTGGTTTAAACCGTCCCTCACAGCACTGGTTAACCTCCCTGCAATGAAATTGGTCTTATCCCTGTTGAGGTGCAACCTGCTCATCTTGTACAGACCCCTCCTGCCCCAGCAAACTGAAGCCCTCCCTCCTGCACGATTTCTGCAGTCAAATATCCTACCTGACTAAACTTATACTCAAGTATTTTTTTTAATTCATTCATGGGATGTGGGCGTCGCTGGCCATGCCAGCATTTATTGCCCATCCCTAATTGCACTTGAAAAGGTGGTGGTGAGCTGCCTTCCTGAACCGCTGCAGTCCATGTGGGGTAGGTACACCCACAGTGCTGTTAGGAAGGGAGTTCCAGGACTTTGCAGGGTCGACAGGGCTTGGTTTGCCGTTGTCGTTTACGGTGCCTGGGTCGATGCCGGGTGGTCCATCCGGTTTCATTCCTTTTTATTGACTTCGTAGCGGTTAGGTACAACTGAGTGGTTTGCTAGGCCATTTCAGAGGGCATGCAAGAGTCAACCACATTGTTGTGGGTCTGGAGTCACATGTAGGCCAGACCAGGTAAGGACAGCAGATTTCCTTCCCTAAAGGACATTAGTGAGCCAGATGGGTTTTTACAACAATCAACAATGGTTTCATGGCCATCATTAGACTAGCTTTTTTTTTTAAATTCCAGATTTATGAATTGAATTCAAATTCCACCTTCTGCTGTGATGGGATTTGAACCCAGGTCCCCTGAGCAATACCCTGGGTCTCTGGATTACTAGTCCAGTGACAATACCACTATGCCACCGCCTCCCCCCATGGGCTGCCACTGAGAGTAATCCAGAGATTACTACCTTTAAAGTCTTGCTTTTTAACTTCCTCCCTAACTCCAGAAATGCTCTCTGTTGGCCCCTTTTCCTAAAGTGGACCACAACTCCCGACTGTTCCTCAAATCTCCACGATAGGTTTGCACCCAATCAGTTAAATTCAGGGATGTGCACTAGCTGGCACTTAATCATGGTGGTGTCACCTTCACTGAAAACCAGTTGCAGAGTGCTTCACACCTGGAGGACTTATGCACCACCTGCCTCTCCCAACCCTGCCAGATGGCCACCCACACACTTTCCACCTGAACTCTGGTAGCTATGTGGTGACTACCTCCTGGAACTACACTCCAAGATATTCTCAGCCTCCAGTATGCCCTGTAGTGATTCCAGCCCCTCCTCAAGTTCAGAAACTCTGAGTGACTGGAAGCGCTTTGTGCACACATGGTTATCCAGAACACGTGAAGCATCCTGAAGTTCCAATGTGGCACAGGAATTGCAGGCAGCGAGTATCTGTCGTCTCATCATTTTGCTTAAAAGTCTATCTACTTATTTTACAATATGTTTTATATGTAACCTATCATAACCGATATATATTACAATACATCTCATTATATATATTTATGTTTATATATAGATTTTTAGTTTAGTATCTCTTTACTCCGATTTAATATTTAAATATTTCTGCAAAACTGATTTTAATTAAATGCATTTGGACCCACTTAAAGGATTGTTCATTTTAATTTTATCCTAGATCTAATTAATTACATATTTACAGTTATCCCTTGGTTTAAATTGCTTAGCACGACTTCCTTCCTCTCCACTGAGTTCCCATTCTCACCAAATACCTGACATCACTCTGGAGCTTACTTCCAGGAGGGAGAGGGAGAGATGGGTGGGGAGAGTTGAGAAGTTTAGGGAGAAAATTACACAGCTTAAAACCGAGACGGCTGAAAGCACAGCCAGCAACAGTGGGACAAAGCGGGTGAGGGATGCACGAACGGCCAGCCAGAGGAATGCAATAAGCAATTACTGACCTGATTACCATCAAATATTTAAAAAGTTAACATGAACACAAACAAGTCTTCAAATGTCTCCTAACAATTAGTCTGAGTCTAACATGCAAGAGTATTGATACACACACATATAAAACATATGTAATAATTTAAATTAACATATCTGGAAAACTTACATATCCAATCAAATAATCAGAATCAAATAGCAGTTATTTGATTGGATATTTTGAATCTAAAAGGAATGCTCTTTACGACAATGACCCTGAAGAGATTAAAAAGTTATACACAATCTTTGTTACCTCTCATATAAATCCGCCAGAATTCCGCAGGGTGAAGATATTAAAAAAGTAAAGATTGAAGCGGCCTGTCAACACACAAACCCTGCAGCCTGCTGAGGGGAGGATTAAAACAACACATGAACCCTGCCAGTAATCTGAGTGAGTGTGAAACCGGGAAACATCAATAACGACCATATGTATTAGATTATATTTGTTCGGAGACTGTTTCTAATGCAGCCCCTCGCCAACAGAACAGCAACCCTCCCAGCTCCCTCTCCGTCTCTGCTCAAAACACAAACTTCCGCCTCCGATAATTGTTACAGTTGGATCACAATGCGCTTGCGCCCCCTCTGGCACAATGGCAACAAAACCCCTCAGAGCGGTGGCCGACTGTCGACAACGCCACTGTAGCTACCCCTTTTACTGGGTCAAATCTACAACTCCACTGGAGTTAACCTCTCCCTAGGTTCAATCTACAGCTCCACTGGAGTCATCCTCTCACAGGGTTCAATCTACAACTCCACTGGAGTCATTCTCTCACTGGGTTCAATCTACAGCTCCACTGCACCACCCTCTTATTGGGTTCAATCTACAACTCCACTGGAGTCATCTTCTCGCTGGGTTCAATCTACAGCACCACTGGAGTCACACTCCCACCAGGTTCAGCCTAAAGCTCCACTGGAGTCACCCTCCCACTGGGTTTAGGCTACAGCTCCACTGGAGTCACCCTCTCACTGAGTCCAGGCTACAGCTCCACTGGAGTCAACCTTTCACTGGGTCCAGGCTACAGTGCCACTGGAGTCACCCTCTCACTGGGTCCAGGCTACAGCTCCACTGGAGTCACCCTCTCACTGGGTCCAGGCTACAGTGCCACTGGAGTCACCCTCTCACTGGGTCCAGGCTACAACTCCACTGGAATCACCCTCTCACTGGGTCCAGGCTACAGTGCCACTGGAGTCACCCTCTCACTGGGTCCAGGCTACAACTCCACTGGAATCACCCTCTCACTGGGTTCAGGCTACAGCGCCACTGGAGTCACTCTTTCACTGGGTCCAGGCTACAGCACCACTGGAGTCACCCTTTCACTGGGACCAAGACAGCGCCACTGGAGTCACCCTCTCACTGGGTCCAGGCTACAGCTCCACTGGAGTCACCCTTTCACTGGGTCCAGGCTACAGCTCCACTGGAGTCACCCTTTTACTGGGTCCAGGCTACAGCGCCACTGGAGTCACCCTTTCACTGGGTCCAGGCTACAGCGCCACTGGAGTCACCCTCTCACTGGGTCCAGGCTACAGCTCCACTAGAGTCACCCATTCACTGGGTCCAGGCTACAGCTCCACTGGAGTGACCCTTTCACTGGGTTCAGTTTACATTTCCACTGAAGTCACCCTCCCACTGGGTCCAGGCTACAGCTCCACTGGAGTCACCCTTTCACTGGGTTCAGGCTACAGCGCCACTGGAGTCACCCTCTCACTGGGTCCAGGCTACAGTGCCACTGGAGTCACCCTCTCACTGGGTCCAGGCTACAGCTCCACTGGAGTCACCCTCTCACTGGGTCCAGGCTACAGCTCCACTGGAGTCACCCTCTCACTGGGTCCAGGCTACAGAGCCACTGGAGTCACCCTCTCACTGGGTCCAGGCTACAACTCCACTGGAGTCACCCTCTCACTGGGTTCAGGCTACAGCGCCACTGGAGTCACTCTTTCACTGTGTCCAGGCTACAGCTCCACTGGAGTCACCCTTTCACTGGGACCAAGACACAGCGCCACTGGAGTCACCCTCTCACTGGGTCCAGGCTACAGCTCCACTGGAGTCACTCTTTCACTGGGTCCAGGCTACAGCACCACTGGAGTCACCCTCTCACTTGGTTCAGTTTACATTTCCACTGAAGTCACCCTCCCACTGGGTCCAGGCTACAGCACCACTGGAGTGACCCTCTCACTGGGTCCAGGCTACAGTGCCACTGGAGTCACCCTCTCACTGTGTCCAGGCTACAGCTCCACTGGAGTCACCCTCTCACTGGGTCCAGGCTACAACTCCACTGGAGTCACCCTCTCACTGGGTTCAGGCTACAGCTCCACTGGAGTCACTCTTTCACTGTGTCCAGGCTACAGCTCCACTGGAGTCACCCTTTCACTGGGACCAAGACACAGCGCCACTGGAGTCACCCTCTCACTGGGTCCAGGCTACAGCTCCACTGGAGTCACTCTTTCACTGGGTCCAGGCTACAGCTCCACTGGAGTCACCCTTTCACTGGGTCCAGGCTACAGCGCCACTGGAGTCACCCTCTCACTGGGTTCAGTTTACATTTCCACTGAAGTCACCCTCCCACTGGGTCCAGGCTACAGCACCACTGGAGTCACCCTCTCACTGGGTCCAGGCTACAGTGCCACTGGAGTCACCCTCTCACTGTGTCCAGGCTACAGCTCCACTGGAGTAACCCTCTCACTGGGTCCAGGCTACAACTCCACTGGAGTCACCCTCTCACTGGGTCCAGGCTACAGTACCACTGGAATCACCCTTTCACTGGCACCAAGACACAGCGCCACTGGAGTCACCCTCTCACTGGGTCCAGGCTACAGCTCCACTGGAGTCACCCTTTCACTGGGTCCAGGCTACAGCACCACTGGAGTCACTCTCTCACTGGGTCCAGGCTACAGCTCCACTGGAGTCACCCTTTCACTGGGTCCAGGCTACAGCGCCACTGAGGTCACCCTCCCACTGGGTTCAGGCTACAGCTCCACAGGTGTCACCCTCCCACTGGGTTTAGTGTACAGCTCCACTGGAGTCATTCTCTCACTATGTTGAGTCTACAGGTCCACTGGTGTCACCCTCCCAATGGTTTCAGTGCAAAGCTTCACTGGAATCACACTCCCACTGGGTTCGGGCTTCATTAGCCTTTGGAAAGTTTCCAAACTGTTTTACTTTCGGCATTCTTTTTTATTGTAATTAATGTTACGACCAGGTGAGATTGGTGTCTAAGCATCTTTTACTTTCTTCACCTGGTCTTATTGTAACAGGGTTTAATTTTAAACACACTGTGTTTTGAGCTCCCCCTTTGGTGAATCCTTGTTCACCACTTTCCAATTATAAAGCAAAGAAATGAACATAAGCAGGCTTTCTTAGGTTTAAAGAAGAAAAGTGAAATTTATTAAACGTTAAACTTAAACTCTAACATGGTTAATGCCTACGGATATACAACGCGCCCATGCTAGCATGCACATGCGATACACACATGCAAATAGGGACAGAAAAGAGCAGAAGAAAAATAAAATGGAGAGGTTTGAGGCAATATCAGAAGAGTATCTTGTTTACTGTGCTTCGTGGTCACTATAGTCCTTTTGTAAGTAGTCTTGCTTTTCGTTGGGGTCCAGTATTCTTCTTAAACTTTGTTCACTGTAGGAAGCTTTTCTCACTTGGGGTTTATGTGGCTTCAATGGTTTCCGAAGCTGGTGAGAGCGAGATGAGAGCAGACAGGAGAGAGGTTTTCTGAATTCAAAATCCCTGTTGGAAGTTCAAATTCAAAAAACTCCAACAGTCAGCCAGTCATGTGACTAAATTGGTCCGACCACGTCTGTTTGTGTATTCGGCCATCTTAGCAATTAACCTGGAATGCTAGCCTTTCCACCTTCAAGTCTGGTAATCAAAAGTCCATTGTGGATTAACTTGGAGCAGGGAATAGTTCCTTTGTCCTTTGAAATACTATCAGTTGATATGCTATTGTCTCTCTCCAACCAAAGTCTTCACCAACAACAGTTTAAAATCAATGTTCATGTGGCAAAATTAATTTTCCTGATTCTTTGCAGGTGGGGAATTTCCTGACATTAGTAATATATAATTGATGGGCGGCCAATATGGATGGAATTATAAACCTTTTTAGGGGAATGGTTTTCTTGTTTTTAAGGGTCAGATGAAACAAAATGGGGCACAGTGTAACAGAACCTGCAGTTTAATGCTCTACTAACTGGACCACATATTAACATTGTGATGGAAACCACACCTGCCAAATGGAAACGTATTAAAGTTGTCATATGGAACACTACGTGAACTTCTTACTGGACATTGATCATAACTTGTTTAAAAAGACGACAGAGTTGAACGGCTGAAAACCTAGTTGCACATTTGCATTCTGATAGACAGTTGCACAGAGAGACAATGGGACTGCTCCCTGATTCAATAATGAGATGGTTTTGTCAGTAGTGATGATCAAAGGATGTTGAGAGCGATTGACCTTGTAAGAGACAGCACCCCACCGAGTGTGTCTAGTAAGTTTTGAAGAATCAACAATCCTCCCCAGAAGATGCTGTTTCAAACAAAGAGCTGGTCACATGACTTACCTGCTGGCCAGACAGGAAACTATTTGAATTGTGTCTCACAGAAAGGTTTGGGGCAGACTGCAATTTGAAGACAAAAGAGAAGGAAGCTCTCTCCTTGTCTCTCCCTCTCTCAAGCAAAGTCCCAGAGACCCACAGAAGCAACTTAAGCCTCAAGACAGACGACCTCTTCAGCCTTCTGGTACCAGAGAAGCAAGTTTGAAAGTGTGCACTGGGCCTCAGTGAGAACTACAAGACCGCAGTTCCAACCAAATACTTTACAGCAAACCTAAAGACAGTAACTGAATTCCATCTACTACTCCAAGCCCTCCCCTTTTAATTCTTTCTCCTCCTTTGTATCTATTTGTGTATGTTTATCTCGTATGCACACTAGCGTGGTTGCATCGCGTGTTTTTAGTAATTTTAATTGGGTTAGTGTGATAAGGTTAATAAACTTACACCTTTCTTGTTTAAACCTGAGAAAACCTGTATGATTGGTTCATTTACAATTATAATTAGAGAGCATTGAGTAAGGACTCACTGAGGTGAAGCTGAAACATTGTGTTTTAAAAGTTAAACCCTGTTACGGCCAAACAAGGAAAAAGGCAAAAGGGGAACCTGAGACCCCTTCCTCACCTGGTCGTAACAGAAACTTGAGGGCTAGTGTCCAGATTGGACCCACAGACAAACGAGAAATTGGAAGTGGGAAATCAAATTGATCCCAATCAAAAGGGGAAAAGACTTCAATACAGGTTTTCTTGTGGTTGTGTGTGCTAGAATACTAACATGTTCACGAATGCAGCCAGTAACTACCCAAGCCAGGGTGAAGTAACTTGGGATAAGTTAAAGGCACTGTCTATAGAAGAGTTGAGAAATACGGTTGAGCAGTGTGGAATCACTTTCTGTGCCAAGGCTAAGCGGTCTGAACTCCAAAATCTAGTGGCCAACCATTTTTCCTTCGAATCTGAAGAATCAAAGGCGGAGTTAGAATTCGAGTCAGACAGGCAAAGATACAATTGGAAAAGAGGAAACTTGAATTAGAAGACAGGGAAAGAGAGAGAAAAGAGAAAGAAAAAGAGAGACAGGAGAGAGAAAAAGAAAGACAGGAGAGAGAGAAAGAAATTTCCGGATGCAACAGGAGGAAAGAGAGCTGAGGCAGCTTAAGTTAGCTAGAGGGTGACAGAGTAATCCCAGTGAAAGCATGGCCAATATGGAGAATAGTAATTTGGGTCTGTGTGCTCAGTTTTTAAAATTTTCCCAACTGATTCCAAAATTCAATGAGGGAAATGTGGACGCGTTTTTTGTATCTTTTGAGAAACTTGCAAGGCAGTTAAAATGGCCGGATGAGAGTTGGACTCTCCTACTGCAAAATAAGCTAACAGGAAAAGCCCATGAGGTTTATTTCCTGTTGCCAGATGAGATTTCATCAAATTATGAACTGAACAAAATGCTATCCCTGGGGCATATGAGCTCATACCGCCAGAAGTTCAAAACCCTCCAGAAACAAGCTGATCAAACTTACTTGGAGTTTGAAAGAAGTAAGCAGCTGTCTTTTGACCAGTGGTTGAGGGCTCTTAAAGTGCAACCCAGCTATGTAAACCTCAAAGAGGTAATTCTCCTCGAAGAATTTAAAAACTCTCTCCCACGTTCCATAAAGACCCATTTGGAGGAACAAAAAGTAAATAGAGCGAGGCAAGCCGCAGTTCTGGCTGATGAATTTGCTCTAATATGCAAGTCAGTTCCCAGGGGAAAACCTTTCCTAGTCACCCCCACAAATCCGAAAAGGACAAAGGGTGGGAAGGTGATAGAAGCCCAAGCAGTGTTGGGAGAGAAAAAAAATTTGGGATACACAGGGGGTCCTCCTCCAGCCAAAAAGGATGGTGTTGCAAGTAGAAGTGAGACCCAGAGGCCTGTGTGCTTCCATTGTAATAAGGCAGGTCATCTAAGAGCTGACTGCTGGAGACTACAGGGAACGCCTGTAGGGTTAATCGGGGCACACCCGCTCAGTGAACAAGAAGGGACCCTGATGGAAAGCGCAGCAGAACAAGCTGTGGCTCTGACTGCAGCAGCATTAAGACCCAGAAAAAACACTGCTGCGCGTGCAGGAAAATTTAATGAGATCCCTGAAGGTTATCAGAATTTTGTATCTGAAGGGAGAGTAACCCCATACCCCTCGAGTGGGGCAAGCCAGCTCATAGTAATCCTCAGGGATACAGGGGCCACCAGATCCCTTTTGCTGGGAAAAGGCATGACCTTTCCCCCAGAGAGTGCAGTAAACACCAGAATTGTGGTGAATGGTATCGGAGGGCAGTGTACGCCTTTACCTTTACATTGGGTGCACTTGGAGTGCGACCTAGTTTCGGGAGTGGTGACCGTAGGGATTGTCCCTAGTTTGCCTGTGGATGGGGTTGACCTGCTCCTAGGTAATGGTCTGGCGGGGGTGAAGGTGGTAGCTTCCCCAGTAGTAATAGAGAGACCGCAGAAGGTCAGAGAGACAGGACAGTGGCAGGAGACAGTCCCCTGCAGTTCCCCTGAATGTGTAGTGAATGGGGCCATGGCCAAACCAGTTCAGACTGAATCAGCACTGCAGACAGATGACCATGTGATCTCTCTGTCTGAAACTTTCTTTGGAAAGTCAGCGGACCCAGGGAATGAATTAAATGGATCTTCCCTAGCCATCACTCAGTGAGCCGACCCAGTATTGGGAGAGTTAGCACAGGCTGCACAGACTGAAATTGAAGCAGAGGGAGTCCCTGGTTGCTACTATTTAAAGAATGAGGTACTGATGAGGAAGTGGAGTTCTCCTCACAGACCTGAGGACAAAGAGTGGACAGTGGTTCACCAGTTCATGGTGCCGCAAAGGTACCGGAGAGAAATATTAAAAATGGCCCATGAGATTACAATGGCTGTACATGTCGGTATACAATAAGCCAAAGCCCACATAAGACAGCAGTTTGACTGGCCAAAACTCCACAAAGATGTGGTGGAGTTCTGTAGGAGTTGCCACATGCGCCATGTTGAGGGAAAAGTCCAACTTGCAGTGAAATCTGTACCCTTAATTCCTGCATCGGCTTTTGGGAAACCCTCCAGCAGAAGGCTGGTGAATTGTAAGGGACCCCGCCAAGAACAAAAGGGGACAGGGCTGGCAAAAAGTTGGAGAGGAAAGGGGGAAAAGGGACAAAGAACAGGTTAAAGGAGGATTCCCAAATGAATACCCCTACTATCCGGTCAGCCAACCCCGAAACTTTGGAAAAGTTAGACGCCACATCCTCCCATGTAAATGCAGACACCAGAAACACCCCACCAGGATTGCTAACAGCATTTACAGAAACTTGCAGGGACAAAGAAAGTCCTCAAGAGGGCAGAGAAACCATGAGGATGATGCCTCACCTAGTCGAGGTGCCACAGGGGCGTGCAGTAGAATCTGGACAAATACCTGCAAGCAGGAATGTCCCAGAGGATAAAAGAAAGATTTGCCAAGAATCCTCCGACTCAGTCAGGAGAAAAGGGAACCAACAATACCCTGAAGTAAACAGCCCTTGCATGACTCACCACAGCACTGAAAGTGAGGACAGAGTGGATCCACCCACTGCTGACTCCCATGATCAGAACTCCAAACCAAGGCTAATTTAATCTAACCATCCTGCTGCAGACCCCAACAGGAACAAAGGCACTGTAAACAATCACAGAAATGTGCAAACTTCAAACTTCCCCAAAAATCACATGTTTATTGGGATGCCGAGTCCCAACAAAGTGAGCAGTGATGTCACAGGAAATCTGCAAGGTGATTGGTTGGTGAGTAACTGCTGTTAGGGAATAACTCTAAATAGCTGAGTTGGTACACCAGTGTTAGGGTGCGTGTGTAAATAGCTTAATAATAAGGAACAAGTGAGTAATTTTTTTTTGAGTAAGGTTTATTTTGTGAACTGTATTGATTTTTGGTAGGATTTATCAGTAGCTTCAAAAGTAAAGGTATGGACTTTAGATTGTAGTGGGTAGTGTTTGGAGTAGAACAAGGTCCCTAGCGTAATTGGTATTTTTTAATTAAAGGGAGTAACTAAGTAATCTAAAGGTAAGTCATGGCAGGAGATCTCGCACCTGTGATATGCTCCTCCTGCGCTATGTGGGAAATCAGGGATGCTTCCAGTGTCCCTGATGACCATGTGTGCAGGAAGTGTATCCATCTGCAACTACTGGCTACCCACATTATGGAGCTGGAGCTGCGGGTGGATTCACTGTGGACCATCCGTGATGCTGACATCGTCGTGGATAGCATGTTTAGCAAGATGGTCACACTGCAGGCAAATGCTGCAAAGGCAGAAAGAGAATGGGTGACTACCAGGCAGAGTAGAAGAAGGCAGGTAGTGTAGGAGTCCCCTGTGGCCATCCCCCTCGTTAAGAGATATACTGCTTTGGATACTGTTGGGGAGATAACTCAGGGGAAAGCAGCAAGAGCCAAGTTCCTGGCACCAAGGGTGGCTCTGCTGCACAGGAGTGGAGGAAGAAGAGTGGCAGGGCTATAGTGATAGGGGATTCAATTGTAAGGGGAACAGACAGGCGTTTCTGCGGCCGTAAAAGAGACTCCAGGATGGTATGTTGCCTCCCTGGTGCTAGGGTCAAGGATGTGTCTGAACGGCTGCAGGGCATTCTGAGGGGGGAGGGCGGGCAGCCAATTGTCATGGTACATATCGGTAGCAACGACATAGGTAAAAAAAGGGATGAGGTCCTACAAGCTGAATATAGTGAGTTGAGACGTAAATTAAAAAGTAGGACCTCAAAAGTAGTAATCTCAGGATTACTACCAGTGCTACGTGCTAGCAAGAGCAGAAATAGCAGGATATATCAGATGGATACGTGGCTGGAGAAATGGTGTAGGGGGGAGGGATTCAGATTTCTGGGGCATTGGGAGCAGTTCTGGGGAAGGTGGGACCAGTACAAGATGGACGGGTTGCATCTGGGCAGGACTGGGACCAATTTCCTCGAGGAGGTGTTTGCCGGTGCTGTCGGGGTGGGTTTAAACTAGAATAGCAGGGGGATGGGAATCTGAGCAGGGAAACAGAGGAGGGGGAAACAGAAAGGTAAGACAGGTAAAATAGAAAGACAGAAAGGTAAGAAGCAAAAGTGGCAGGCAGAGAAAATAAGGGTGAGAAACAAATGGGGCTATAGTGCAAAATAAAGCTAAGGTGACTAACAATGTTAAAAAGACAGGTCTAAAGGCATTGTGTCTTAATGCGCGGAGCATTCGCAATAAGGTAGATGAATTAACAACGCAAATAGATATAAACGGTTATGATATAGTTGCGATTACGGAGACATGGCTGCAGGGTGACCAAGGATGGGAACTGAACATCCAGGGGTATTCAATATTTAGGAAGGAGAGACAAAAAGGGAAAGGAGGTGGGGTAGCATTGTTAGTAAATGAGGAAATCAATGCAATAGTGAGGAAGGATCTGAAAATCATGATATGGAATTTGTATGGGTGGAGCTAAGAAACACCAAGGGGCAGAAAACATTGGTGGGGGTTGTCTATAGGCCCCAAACAGTAGTGCAGATGTAAGGTCATGACATTAAACAGCAAATCAGAGATGCATGCAATAAGGGTACAACTGTAATCATGGGTGAGTTTAATCTACATATAGATTACTCAAATCAAATTAGCAATAATACTGTGGAGGAGGATTTCCTGGAGTGTGTATGATATTGTGCAATGAGAAAGGATTAATTAACAATCTTGTTGTGCACGGTCCCTTGAGGAGGAGTGACCATAACATGATAGAATTCTTCATTAAGGTGGAGAGTGAAGTAGTTGAATCCGAAACTAGGGTCCTGAAACTAAATAAAGGAAACTACGAAGGTATGAGCCGCGAGTTGGCTATGGTAGATCGGGGAACTTTACTAAAAGAGTCGATGGTGGATAGGCAATGGATAATATTTAAAGAACGTGTGCATAAACTACAACAATTATTCATTCCTGTCTGCTGCAAAAATAAAACCAGAAAGGTGGCTCAGCTGTGGCTTACAAAAGAAATTAGGGATAGTATTAGATCCAAAGAGGAGGCAGATAAAATTGCCAGAAAAGGCAGCAATTCTGAGGATTGGAAGCAGTTTAGAATTCAGCAAAGGAGGACAAAGAGTTGATTAAGCAGGGGAAAATAGAGTATGAGAGTAAACTTGTGTTTCTGACAGAGTCCCTGAGGACTTAGTGCACTCGACCATCCACCATAAACAATGGATGATCAAATGGGATTCAGTGGTGTATGCAAAATGTAGTATTATGGCTTTGTATCGTTAAATAAATATCATTAGTTTTCATTGACAGCTAGCAGGATCATAGGAACAGGAGTAGGCCATTTAGCCCTTTGAGCCTATTGTGCGATTCAATGCGATCATGGCTGATCTGTGACCTAACTCCATTTACCCGACTTTGCCCCATTGCCCTTAATACTTTTGGTTTGGAAATCTATCAGTCTCAGATTAAAAACTAACAATTGATCCAACGTAAACTGCCATTTGAGGAAAAAAGTTTCAAACTTTTATAACAACATTTTGCGCTTATGTAGCTCTTTTAACATAGTAAAACATCTCAAGGCACTTCATAGGTGTGTTATTAAACTAAAATTGACACCAAATCACATAACGAGATAGGGTAGGTGACCAAAGCTTGGTCAAAGAGGTAAGTTTGAAGGAGCACCTTTAAAAGAGGAAAGAAAGGTAGAGGAGGAGAGGTTTAGGGAGGGAGTTCCAATGCTTAGGGCCTCTACAACTGAAGGCATGGCCACCAATGGAGGAACGATTAAAATTGGGGATGTGCAAGAGCTAGAACCAGAATTGGAGGACGCAGATATCTTGGAGGGTTGTAGGAGGTTACAGAGATGGAGGGGTGAGGGCAGGGAGGGATATGAAAACAAGGGTGACCTTACCGTGTTCATCTTTGATGTCCTGTTGGACAGCAGGGGCAGAATTTTCCCTGTGGGCTTCTGAACTCTGCCGTCAGGCTGAAATGTGGGTCAGCAACCTGCACCGTGTGGGAAACAGTTACTCATTGTAATTTTCCCCAGGGCGGCCAATTAATGGCCAGAGGGCAGGCTTGCTGTCCTTCTTAAAATCCACCTCTTCGAATAAGCTTTTGGCCACCTCTCCTTCTTTGGCTTGATGTCTATTTTTTCATTATGCCTCTGTGAAGCCCCTTGTAATATTTTCTATATTAATGCTGCCATATTGCTTCATAAATAAAACCCATTCTTAGTTTTTTAACCCTAGAGAAGAAAAAATATTTTTCAAATACAACATATGAATTACAATGTGCTAATAGGCAAGTGAGACAGAATTCCTCTTACTTAAAACTATCAGTATTAATTTTCTGAAAAAGAGGCAGAATGCAGTTTCTAGGATGCTAATTGCTAGCAGTGAGGATTGTGCATTAGTATCAGAAATCTATTAATTAGAGAGAGAGAGAGATACAGTACTGAAACAGGCCCTTCAACCCACCGAGTCTGTGCTGACCAACAACCACCCATTTATACTAATCCTACATTAATCCCATATTTCCTACCACATCCCCACCATTCTCCTACCTACACTAGAGGCAATTTACAATGGCCAATTTACCTATCAACCTGCAAGTTTTTGGCTGTGGGAGGAAACCAGAGCACACGGCAAAAACCCACACGGTCACAGGGCGAACTTGCAAATTCCACACAGGCAGTACCCAGAACCGAACCTGGGTCACTGGAGCTGTGAGGCTGCGGTGCTAACCACTGCGCCACTGTGCCGCCCAGCTCAGGAAATTTGTTTAATGAAAAATGTAACTGCACTTCTCTTGTTCCATCTCAAAATCTACACTGTTACTCAGACTTTCCAAGTAAAAATAATTAAACAGAAGAAACATCTGCCTCACTATTTGTTTTGAAGCTGCAAACAACTTGGGAGGACAGGGAAATGGCAGAATCCTGGACAAAAAGTCATTCCATCCGCCTTCATAATTCCTGATGATGGATTGATGGTTTCATGAGCCTTGAGCAGACCTGCCTGCATAACCATTCTTTATGTCATAAAATCATAGTGTCATAACGGCACAGAAGGAGGCCATTTGGCCCATAGAGTCCATGCCAGCTCTCTGTAGAGCAATCCAATCAGTACCATGCCCCTGCTCATTCCTCATACCCCTGTATCTTTATTTCCCTCAGTGCCCATCCAATTTCCTTATGAAATCATTTGTCTCCACTTCCACCATTCTAATGGACAGCGATTCTGGACCAGGATGTTGCCTGGTATGGAGGGCGCTGGCTATGAAGAGAGGTTGAGCAGATTAGGATTATTTTCATTAGAAAGACGGAGGTTGAGGGGGGACCTGATTGAGGTGTACAAAATCATGAGAGGTATAGATAGGGTGGATAGCAAGAAGCTTTTTCCCAGAGTGGGGGATTCAATTACTAGGGGTCACGAGTTCAAAGTGAGAGGGGCAAAGTTTAGGGGGGATATGCGTGGAAAGTTCTTTACGCAGAGGGTGGTGGGTGCCTGGAACGCGTTGCCAGTGGAGGTGGTAGACGCGGGCACGATAGCGTCTTTTAAGATGTATCTAGACAGATACATGAATGGGCAGGAAGCAAAGAGATACAGACCCTTAGAAAATAGGCGACATGTTTAGATAGAGGATATGGATCGGCGCAGGCTTGGAGGGCCGAAGGGCCTGTTCCTGTGCTGTAATTTTCTTTGTTCTTTGTTCTTTGATTCCAGGTTATTACCACTAGCTGCGTTAAAAAAGTTCTTCCTCACATTCACCCTGCATCTGCTGCCTAAAACTTTAAATCTGTGTTCCCTAGCCCTTGTACCATAAACTAATGGGAACAGCTTTTCTTTGTCTACCTTATTCAAACCAGTCATAATCTTGCACACCTTTATCAAATCTCCTCTCAATTTCCTTTGCTCCAAGGAGAACGACTCCACCTTCTCCAACCTAACCTTGTAGCTTAAATCCCTCACCCCTGTGTTGTGATCAGGTGAGGAGGGATTGAAATGCTCCCCTCTTGTCCCTCACCTTGTTTGACCGCAACAGGATTTATTCATTTTTAAACAGTGGATGTGCTTACAATTGAGTGAGTGCTTAACCCTTTATGTACTATGATCATAAAATAACCAATCAGACAGGTTTTCTTGAGTTTAAACAAGAGGCTAATTTATTGTACTTAAAATCAAAACCTGATCGAAGTAAAAATAATAAACTACACTCCAACTTTCACACAAACATACACATGAGAATCACATAAGTTACACAATGATGAAGAATAGATTGATTGGATTAGAGTCCAGAACAAATAAAAGAATATACAGTCTGTGGAGTCTGGTAATTCAGTTGTCTTCCGGTTGAACTCATGGTCCTGAAATTTCTGGCTGGTAGAGGTAGCCACTTGCTTCAGGGTTTTCTTGGAGACAGTGATGTAGATGGTTTTCTCTCTGGACCATCTGTCTACAGTAATGATAGACTTGGATGTTTTGTAACCCGCAGGCAGGGATCGAAACTTACAGTGTTACCTTGAGAGAGAGAGAACGAGAGACAGGCCCAGTTGAGCCCAGCACTGGTTAAAATTCAGATGCTTGTCTGATGTAGCCAAAAGAAACTCCAGGTATTCACACAGATGGAGAGACGGTCACATGATTGTCCCAGTTTATTCCGTTTTGCACTTTAGTGAGATCCAAGTCTAAGCATTCCAATCTCTCTCAGGTCTTACTGTTTCAGTGTTTACCCCTTGAGGTTCATCTCCACTTGTGTTAATGTTCCAAGATGGATTTAAATGTCTTGATAATGAAGGCGATACCAGGTTGAAGCCATTGTTCTGGATGAGAGCTAGTCAGACATGTATCTCCACAAAGAACAAAGAAAATTACAGCACAGGAACAGGCCCTTCGGCCCTCCAAGCCTGCGCCGATCCATATCCTCTATCTAAACATGTCGCCTATTTTCTAAGGGTCTGTACCTCTTTGCTTCCTGCCCATTCATGTATCTGTCTAGATACATCTTAAAAGACGCTATCGTGCCCGTGTCTACCACCTCTGCTGGCAACGCGTTCCAGGCACCCACCACCCTCTGCATAAAGAACTTGATACTTTGGAATGTGAGGCATTTGAAGGCAAATTGTGGTGGCCATCTTAGCTGCTTTCTTTTTAAAAGTTTAATTTAGGTTTCCAACCAATTAATTAAAAATCATAGCACGTTCATGACACCTGGAACCATTCTGGTAAATCTCAAAGAACAAAGAACAAAGAACAGTACAGCACAGGAACAGGCCATTCGGCCCTCCAAGTCTGCCGAAACTAAAACCTTCTGCACTTCCGGGGACTGTATCCCTCTATTCCCATCCTATTCATGTATTTGTCAAGATGCCTCTTAAACATCGCTGTCGTACCTGCTTCCACCACCTCCCCCGGCAGCAAGTTCCAGGCACTCACCACCCTCTGTGTAAAGAACTTGCCTCGCACATCCCCTCTAAACTTTGCCCCTCTCACCTTAAACCTATGTCCCCTAGTAACTGACTCTTCCACACTGGGAAAAAGCTTCTGACTATCCACTCTGTCCATGTCGCTCATAACTTTGTAAACCTCTATCATGTCGCTCCTCCACCTCCGTCGTTCCAGTGAAAACAATCCGAGTTTATCCAACCTCTCCTCATAGCTAATGCCCTCCAGACCAGGCAACATCCTAGTAAACCTCTTCTGTACCCTCTCCAAAGCCTCCACGTCCTTCTGGTAGTGTGGCGACCAGAATTGCAGGCAATATTCTAAGTGTGGCCTAACTAAGGTTCTGTACAGCTGTAACATGACTTGCCAATTTTTATACTCTATGCCCCGACCGATGAAGGCAAGCATGCCGTATGCCTTCTTGACTACCTTATCCACCTGCGTTGCCACTTTCAGTGACCTGTGGACCTGTATGCCCAGATCTCTCTGCCTGTCAATACTCCTAAGGGTTCTGCCATTTACTGTATACTTCCCAGCTGCATTAGACCTTCCAAAATGTATTACCTCACATTTGTCCGGATTAAACTCCATCTGCCATTTCTCCGTCCAAGTCTCCAAATGATCTATATCCTGCTGTATCCTCTGACAATCCTCATCATTATCCGCAACTCCACCAACCTTTGTGTCGTCCGCAAACTTACTAATCAGACCAGCTACATTTTCCTCCAAATCATTTATATATACTACAAACAGCAAAGGTCCCAGCACTGATACCTGCGGAACACCACTAGTCACATCCCTCCATTCAGAAAATCACCCTTCCACTGCTACCCTCTGTCTTCTGTGACTCAGCCAGTTCTGTATCCATCTTGCCAGCTCATCTCTGATCCCGTGTGACTTCACCTTTTGTACCAGTCTGCCATGAGGGACCTTGTCAAAGGCTTTACTGAAATCCATATAGATAACATCCACTGCCCTTCCTTCATCAATCATCTTCGTCACTTCCTCAAAAAACTCAATCAAATTAGTGAGATACGACCTCCCCTTCACAAAACCATGCTGCCTCTCGCTAATAAGTTCATTTGTTTCCAAATGGGAGTAAATCCTGTCCTGAAGAATACTCTCTAATAATTTCCCTACCACTGACGTAAGGCTCACCGGCCTATAATTTCCTGGATTATCCTTGCCACCCTTCTTAAACAAAGGAACAACATTGGCTATTCTCCAGTCCTCTGGGACCTCACCTGTAGCCAATGAGGATGCAAAGATTTCTGTCAAAGCCCCAGCAATTTCTTCCCTTGCCTCCCTCAGTATTCTGGGGTAGATCCCATCAGGCCCTGGGGACTTATCTGCCTTAATGCTTTGCAAGACACCCAACACCTCCTCCTTTTTGATAATGAGATGACTGAGACTACCTACACTCCCTTCCCTAGGCTCATCATCCACCAAGTCCTTCTCTTTGGTGAATACTGATGCAAAGTACTCATTTAGTACCTCGCCCATTTCCTCTGGCTCCACACATGGATTCCCTTCTCTGTCTCCTCTGCACACTCTCAAGGATCCTCACATCCTTCCAAAAATCATAGAATGGTTACAGCACAGAAGGAGGCTATTCCGCCCGTTGTGTCCATGCCAGCTCGCTGTAAGAGCAACTCACCTCGTCCCACTCCCCTGCCTTTTCCCTGTAGCCCTGCAAATTTTTTCTCTTTGGATAATTATCCAGTTTTCTTTTGAAGACATTGATTGAATCTGCCTCCACCACAATCTCAGGCAGTGCATTCCAGATCCTGAGCAATTGCTGCGTAAAAAACGTTTTTCCTCATGTCGCTGTTGCTTCTTTTGCCAATCACCTTAAATTGGTGTCTTCCGGTTCTGGCTCCTTCAGCCAATGGGAACAGTTTCTCCCTATCTACTCTATCCAGACCCTTCATGATTTAGAGCACCTTTATCAAATCTCTTAATATTCTCTTCTCTTTGGAGAACAGACCCAGCTTCTGCAACCTATCCATGTTACTGAACTTCCTCATCCCCGGAAGCATTCTCGTGAATCTTTCCTGCACCCTTTCTAATGCCTTAATATCCTTCCGAACGTGTGGTGCCCAGAATGGTACACAATACTCCACTTGAGTCGGACAAATGTTTCATACAGGTTTATCATAACTTCCTTGTTTTTGTACTCTATGTCCCTATTTAAAGCATATGGGATCCTGGGCTTTCTATTACCCACTTTCTCAACCTGCCCTGCAACCTTCAATGATTTGTGCACTTATACTCGCAGGTCCCTCTGCTCCTGAACCCCCTTTAGAATTGTACCTTTATTTTATATTGCCTCTCTTCATTCTTCTCACCAAAATGAATCCCTTCACGCTTCTCTGCACTAAATTTCATCTGATCCCAAGTTTTGTGTCATCAGCAAATTTTGAAATTGTGCCCTTTGCATCCAAGTCTAGGTCATTAATATATGTCAAGAAAATATTAGAAATAAAGAAAATATTAATCAGCAGAAAGAAATTAGAGTTTGAGAAGTAGCTGGCTAAAAATGTAAAAACAGATAGCAAGAGTTTCTGCAGGTATTTAAAAAGGAAAAGAGTAAGCAGAGTGAGTGTTGGTCCTCTACAGAGTTAGAATGGGGAGTTAATAGAAGATAATAAGGAAATGGCAGATGAAATGAACAAATATTTTGCTTCTGACTTCACTATAGAGGATACAAAAAACATTCCAGTGATAGCTGTAAATCAGGCAGTGGAAGGAAGAGAGGAACTTGGTGAAATTACAATCATCAAGGAAGCAGTACTGACCAAACTGATGGAGCTGTGGGCTGACAAGTCCCTGGGTCCTGATGAGCTTCATCCTAGGGTCTTAAAAGAGGTGGCTAATGGAACCTAGGAACAAGAGTAGACCATTCAGCCAGTCGAGCCTGCCCCACCATTCAATATGCTCATGGCTGATCTTCCACTTAAATGCCTTTTACCCACACTATCCCCATATGCCCTTATGTCATTTGTATTTAGAAATCTGTCAATCTCTGATTTAAACATACTCAATGACTGAGCTTCCACAGCCCTCTGGAGTAGAGAATTCCAAAGATTCACAACCCTCTAACTAAAGACATTTCTCCTTATCTCTGTCCTAAGTGGCTTCCCCCTCATTTTAAAATTGTGTCCCCTGGAATCCCCAACCAGGGGAAACATCTTAGCTGCATCTACCCTGTCTATTCCTTTAAGTATTTTGTAGGTTTCAATGAGATCATCTCTCATTCTTGGAAGCTCTAGAGAATACAGGCCCAGTTTCCCCAATCTCTCTTCCGCCATCCCGGAACAAGTCTGCTGAACCTTTATTGCACTCCCTCTATGGCAATAATATCCTTCCTAAGGTAAGGGGACCAAAACTGCACACAGTACTCCAGGTGCAGTCTAACCAAGGTTCTATACAATTGAAGCAAGACTTCACTACTCCTGTACTCAAATCCTCTTGCGATAAAGGCTAACATACCATTAGCCTTCTTAATTGATTGCTGCACCTGCATGTTAGTTTTCTGCGACTTATTGACAAGGACACCCAGGTCCCTTTGTACATCTACACTTTCTAATCTCTTACCATTTAAGAAATATTCTGCACATTGATTCCTCCTACTGAAGTGGATAACCTCACAATTTTCCACATTATATTCCATCTGCCACATTCTTGCCCACTCACTAAGTCTGTCCAAATCCCCTTGAAGCTGCTTTGCATCTTCCTCACAACACACATTCCCATCTAGTTTTGTGTCATCTGTGAACTTGGAAATACTACATTTGGTCCCCATGTCCAAAACATTGATATATATATTGTGAACAGCTGGGGCCGAAACATGGATCCCTGTGGGTAGTAGATGCATTGGTGTTAATTTTTCAACATTCCTTAGATTTTGGAAAGCTTCCATCATACTGGAATGTGGCAAATGTAAGCCCTCTATTCAAGAAGGCTGGGACGCAGAAAACAGGTAACTCTAGGCCAGTAACTCTAGCTTGACGTCTGTTGTGGGGAAGGTGTTAGAATTGATCATTAAGGAGCCTATAGCTGGGCACTTAGAAAAACTCAAGGTAATCGGGAATAGTCAGCATGGTTTTATGAAAGGAAAATCAAGATTAACCAATTTATTGGAGTTCTTTGAAGGACTAACATGTGCTGTGGATAGAGGGGAGCACATTGATGTACTGTACTTGGATTTCCAGAAGGCACTTGACAAGGTGCTGCATGAAAGGTTATTGCACAAAGTAGGAGCTCATGGTGTAGGGGGTAACATATTAGCATGGATAGAAGATTGGCTGGCTGGCAGAAAACAGAGAGTATGCATAAATAGGTCCTTTTCTGATTGGCAGGAAGTGATGAGTGGAGTCCCATCGGGATCTGTGCTGGGGCCTCAACTTTTTACAATTAATATTGTTACGACCGACCGCTCCTGTCAAAGCCGTCAATCAAAATATACGATTCTGATTGTGGTGGGACCAACACACTGTTAATTCAATCCCGTCGCTCCACAGATGGGCTAACATATCATTTAAAACTTTCCAAATTAAAGAAAGACCCAACCAAATTGGATCATCTATTAAACCCCTGAATGAGGCTAACCAAACCAGATGTCTTTAAATCAATAAAAAAACTCTTTAATTAGAAGAACTAAATTCTTAAACACTATAAAGATATAAACAACATTTAAAATAGAAAAAAATAGAGTCCTTGCAAATTTACAGTCCAATGTTGCTTGAAGTCCAATGTTGCTTTGGCGCGGCACGGTGGCTAGCACCGCAGCCTCACAGCACCAGCGACCCAGGTTCGATTCTGAGTACTGCCTGTGCGGAGTTTGCAAGTTCTCCCTGTGACTGCGTGGGTTTTCGCCGGGTGCTCCGGTTTCCTCCCACAGCCAAAGACTTGCAGGTTGATAGGTAAATTGGCCATAATAAATTGCCCCTAGTATAGGTAGGTAGTAGGAGAATTGAGGGAAGGTAGGGATGTGAGAGGGTAATGTAGGATTAGTATAAATGGGTGGTTGATGGTCAGCACAAACTCGGTGGGCCGAATGGCCTGTTTCAGTGCTGTATCTCTAAATAAAATAAAAATTTTAAAAAATAAAATAAAAAATCCTCACAGGATGTTGCTCGAAGTCCTCACAGAATGTTGCTTTCCTTCTCCAGCGAATTTCAACAATTTTTGTTTAAGAGATACTGCACTGAAACAGGCCCTTCAGCCCACCAAGTCTGTGCTGACCATCAACCACCCATTTATACTAATCCTACACTAATCCCATATTCCTACCACATCCCCACCTGTCCCTATATTTCCCTACCACCTACCTAAACTAGGGGCAATTTATAATGGCCAATTTACCTACCAACAAGTCTTTTGGCTTGTGGGAGGAAACCGGAGCACCCGGAGAAAACCCACGCAGACACAGGGAGAACTTGCAAACTCCACACAGGCAGTACCCAGAATTGAACACAGGTCGCTGGAGCTGTGAGGCTGCAGTGCTAACCACTGCGCCACTGTGCCGCCCTAATGACTTGCAAGCACTTTCAACAGAATCAATCTGACTTTAGAGTTTTTGAGGGATAAAAGATTGTCACAGTCTAACTTCCCTTTCTTCAATTTAAATTGCCAGAGATTTCTGTTTTGACTTGACTTTTTTTTTAGAATTTTGAGAGGTAATTAAACAGACTAAATTCCTATTCCTTCAGTTTAAATGGTTGAGAGCTCTTTTTCCAGGTGCTGTCATCACAGCTATATCTTCTGTCTGTGTCTGTTAGAACAAACAGTCTTCAACTAATAAGCCAGTAGGAAACAGAATTGTAACAAATGTATCGCATGAGACTCACTCCCAGTGGCTGTTTCCATGGTATCGAGAATGCACCCTTTGAATCGCAGTCTCCAAATGGCTGTTTCTAAGGCAACGAAAATGCACCTTCCTATAACTCCGAAGGCTTGCTGGTTCTTAAAGCAATACTCATCCCTTGCAAGCCTTAGAGACAAACCGCATATTCTGAATGAAAACTACAGGACCATGCCACCTCCGCCCCTAGCGGAATGAAATGCCATTCCTGAAATGCATTTCATTACAATGGGTAAAAAAATACAAAGTGAGAAAACACTAACATTTTTTTTCACGCATTTACAGATATACACATTTCTAAAAAAATAATGTTTAGACTATAGCAACAAGTTCCACCAGAACATTTTGGCTTTAAATTTTCAGAAGGTTGTTCCAATTAACCCATTTTAAATTTCCAAGCATAGTCTTCCAATTGTTTTGTGTTTTCCTTCCAAATGTCCCTATTGTTCATCACCTCAGCCAGGTGAGCTGCACAGCTAGGAGCACTGACCATTACTGGGTTTACTATTCTCTGAGTACCCCTTAACCTATGTGGCATCACTTGACACTGGAAAACCCTGTCCGGTGTAACAGAAGCTGATATTTTCTTACCCTGGGATGTCAAAGGAATTTGACAGTGTCCTTCCAACACATCTGTCTCTTTAAGGCACATTGTATTGCCCACTCTGTCCTTCCAGTTCTTTAAATGAAAATTTGGGTGTGAGTCTGCCTTCTTTACCACAGTGAACTTTCTAGAGTCTATGCAAGTTTGAGCTGTCCCACCAGGTTTAGTCATCAAGATCATCTACGAATTACAGCTGTCCTGACTAGGTTCATCTAGGCTCCCCTTCATAGAAATATAGAAAATAGGAGCAGGAGTCGGCCATTCCGCACTTCGGGCCTGCTCCGCCGTTCAAAAAAGATCATAGCTGATCGTCTAATTCAGTACCCTGTTCCCGCTTTCTCCCCATATCCCTTGATCCCTTTGGCATTAAGAAATATATCTATCTCAAAATTCTATTTATGTATAAAAGCACGTGTATATCTTTGTGGGAAACAGTGTGAAGTTGATGGTTGAGTCAGTCAAAATATTAAAACAGAATTACAAGAGCATTTTTAATTTGAAATGCGAGTGTTGTCCATTAAGGAGTAACTTTAGCAAAAGCATTGGTTTGCCTTGTGAGAAATAAAACTTCAGCCTTGAAGCAGAAGTCTGGCAGAAATCTAATTAGAACTTTTCAAAACACTGCTAGAAAAATCAAACTAAAGACACATATTACTGACTTTCTTTCAAATGAGGCTAAATAGCAAACATCAGAAACTGAAGGATAAATAAAGGAGACATGGAAAGATTCTGCATCCTTTTTCTGCTGTAAAATGTTGAAGGTTCAGCATGCATTGTATCTCTGCTTCCACTTGGGCCTGTCTGGAACAAAGCAACAAGGATGTCGTTTTAAAGGAATGGTTCCCCCTATACCCACATCATGTGTGGCTAAGGTTGTACATCCTGGCTTATCCCTACAAACTTTTTGAAACATGTGAAAACCCTGGTTCGGACTTCACGCTGTTTTGCCTCTAAGTGTAAAAGCCTATTGTTTAATTTTCCTACCCAGTCTGCATTCGCTGATTAGATAGCTGGAGGTTCAATCTGAGAATTTCCTAGGCCTGCTTCTGCCTCGTCCTCACTATCCTTTCCCTTCTCCACAGTCCCAATTACCTGACATACTTGTACTGGCTTATCCTCCTCCCTGCGATAATACGGTTTGAACATTTTAATGTGACACAACCGGTTCTTCATCCGGCGATCAGGGGTGTCAATCAAGTAATCTACCTTACCCACTCTTTTGATCACTCTATATGGGCCACTGAACCGTGCTTTCGCTGGTTCTCCCTGTGACAGTAACAACACTAATACCTCATCCCCGGGTTATATGGTGGGTTGTGGTTTTCCCACCGTTTGACAGGTGTGGCATGCCCTACAAAATTGTCTCACATCCTTTGTAAGACCTGGCAGTAATAATGTTTGCTTATGAGTGATTTGGTCTTCTGAATTCCCCTATGTCCTGAAAAGGGAATGTCGTGTGCTAACCTTAATAATCCTTGGCGATATTTAGGTGGTACCACTATCTGTTCAACAACTGTCCAGTCTTTGTCGGCTGGTCTATGAGGCAGTCTCCATTTCCTCCTCAAAACCGCGTTTGGAAAGAATAGCTTTCAGGAACTCCTTTTACCTCAGCTTCTGACAGAACCGTCTGTGCTATTTGGTAGATCTCTGGATCAGCTTGCAGTGCTGCAATGATAGATGATCTGTTAAACATCTCATTTGGATTATCTAAATTCCCAAATAAGGTTTCAGATGCCTGATTATCTATTTGTGGTGTCCCTTTTACCTCCGACAATGGATCCTGTTTAGCCATTGCTCGGGTAACTACACATGCAGGAAATATTCTTAGAACTTGCTCCTGTAATTGCTCCATTTCCTTAATTTCACATGGTTCCTCTGTAACCATAGGAGAAACTGATATTTTTGATCCAACCAAATCGTTTCCTAGGAGTAGATCAATTCCGCTTACTGGTAAACTGTTGCCAAAGACTTGCAGGTTGATAGGTACATTGGCCATTGTAAATTTCCCCTAGTGTAGGTAGATGGTAGGAGAATTGAGGGAAGGTGGGGATGTGGTAGGGAATATGGGATTAATGTAGTATTAGTATAAATGGGTGGTTGATGGTCGGCACAGACTCGGTGGGCCAAAGGACCTGTTTCAGTGGTGTATCTCTCTATGACTCTATGACTCTAACAGCTACAGTTACTACCCCAGTTATTAAGTCACTCTCTAGGCGTACTTTATACAAAGGTACACACCCCGCCAATTCCATTTATTAAAACGTTAGCGTTCAAGGCACTCTCTGGTGGAATCGTCATATCTTTCCCCAGCAAGAGTGTTTGGGTTGCTCCTGTATCCCTGAGTATAATGATAGGTTTTCCTGCCTCACTTACAAGATACAGAGTTACTTTCCCCTTTGACAAAAAATCATTGTAACTCTCAGGTACTTTATTCTTAACCTCTATACTCCTTTTAGTTTTAGTATCTGGTTTCACATTCACAGCTGTCATTAAAGCTATAGCCTGGTCTTCTATTCTCTGTGAGAGTCTTTTCCTCTGCACTAACTTTGCGTACCCCAACAAGTCCTATGGGTTTACCTCGCAATTTCCAGCAGTCTGAATGAAGATGACCCGTTTTGTTGCAATGATAACACTTTGGCTTGCAAACCTCACTTCTACCCTCAGCACCTTCCTTTCTGACCTGAGGAGGTGATCCTGGGGCATTCCCATCTGTTCCTTCTTGTCCCCGGCTATTTGCCTTCCTTTCACTCCCCTACTTTGTATCCTTCTCAGGTTTATGGGGGTGATGGACAAAATAGGTGAGCTTACCCACAAGCTCAAAATCATCAGCAATCTCTGCTGCTTGCCTAGCTTTCAATACTTTCAGGGGGGTTATCTATATGAGTTCTTAAAACTGAAGGAATGGAGTTTTTAAACTCTTCTAAGAGAATCAATTCTCAAAGGTTCTCACATGTGGTTTCTATCTTTAATGCCCGTATGCAACAGTCAAAATTCAAATTCTCAAACTGCAATGGTAAAATTTGAACACACGTTCTCGAGGTAACTAGTCCAGGAACAGACGATTACAATGCAATGTGAATCCAGATGTAATAAACAAACTGTAGAGTGAGTCATAGCTTTAGAATTATTTTGCGCTAATTTCAGTCTTTATTGACATTACTCTTAAGGAATTACTGCTTCTACCACAATTATCACGAGTGACAAACCTGTTTCACTGTTGGGAGAGTTGCAGAATGGTTTAGTGTTCGAGGAAATCAAGGACATTGGATTATTTGGTCAAACTTTACTCAATTTTATTGATACAAGGCTACAGGCCAAGTGCAGGAATATGGGATTAGAATAGTTGGGTGCTGGATGGCTGGCACAGACACGATGGGCTGAAGGGCCTGTTTCTGTGCTCTATAACTCTATGACTCTATTTGCTTCACCCTCTCAAATTCTAAATATGTCTGCCCAGTCAATCTCCGTAAGTTCCTAAACTTCTGACGGTAAGCTTCAGGAATTAAACTCATACGCAGCGAGAATATCGTTTTTTGCCATCTCATAATCTACAGAAGCCTCTTCAGAAAGCATGGCATAAGCTTCATGAGCTCTGCCTACCAGCCTACCCTGCATGAGCAATGTCCAGCTTTCTTTCGGCCATTTCATCTGTTTGGCTATGTTTTCAAAAGATATGAAAAGTGCCTCTACGTCTCTTTCCTCAAACTTAGGAAGAGCCTGTATAAATTTAAACAACTTCTCGCTGGGTCTTGATCTAAACTCAGATTCTCCCTGACCCGAATTTTCCCTGGATTTAAGACTGCCCCTTTGTCTTAGTTCCATCTCTTTTTTTACCTAAATTCCCTCTCTTCTCTTTCACTTTCTCTCTGAAATGCTCTCTCATTCTCCCTTTCCTCCAATTCAAGTTTTCTTATAGCTATTGCTTTCTTTTTTTCCCTTTCCTCTTTTTCCAATTCAAGTGTTTTTAATTCTTTTTCTGCCTCAAGTATTCTTATGTCTTTTTCCTGCTGAAGCTCCAGTTTTTTCATTTCTAACTGAATCCTAGCCAATTCCATTGCATCACTCTCGGACCTACTACCTTCATGTCTTTCGTATTCGCTTTCTTGTTCCTCGTATTGCCCTTCATCTGTACATCTGTATTACCATCATCATCTTCTTCTACCAATTCCAGATGTTCGGCTATTATGTCAATTATCTCTGCTTTCTTGGCACCTGATTTCAATTCCAACCCCAATTTCGCGACCAATTCTTTTAATTTGTTCCTAGTTAAAATTATCAAGTCACTTAGGGAAACATTCTGCTTTCCCAAAAACTCTGCTACAGCCACTAATGCATTACAATGGTATAGATTGTACCTTCTTATACAAGAGACCTGGTTCTTTTAATTTCTTTGTAATTGATATCAGATTTAGATCCCAAAAATCAAGTTTCCAATTGATAAGGTCTCAGACTCGACAGCAATTAATCTGATACCAAACACAAGACCCCAATTTAAATATGTTATCCCAGAGATGAGTAATTACTATGACTCCAAATGTAAGCCTTCCAAATTTGTCGGATTCTGATCCCAGACGCGAGCCACCGAATTAAACTTGATTCAACTGCGAGTGAGCCCCCAATTAAAATATGATTCAAATCTAGAAACCCAATTAATATGTGATTCAAATCTTGAGTGAGCCCCCAATTAATATGTTATTCAAATCCTGACGAGCCCCCAATAAATATGTTACGACCGACCGCTCCTGTCACAGGCCCCAATCAAAATATACGATTCTGATTGTGGTGGGACCAACATACTGTTAATTCAATCCTGTCGCTCCACAGATGGGATAATATATCATTTAAAACTTTCCAAATTGAAGAAAGATCCAACCAAATTGTACCATCTATTTGCCACCCGAATGAGGCTAACCAAACCAGGTGTCTTTAAATCAATAAATTAACTCTTTAATTAGAAGAACTAAATTCTTAAACACTATAAAGATATAAACAACATTTAAAATAGAAAAAATTAGATTCCTTGCAAATTTACAGTCCAATATTGCTTGAAGTCCTCACAGGATGTTGCTCGAAGTCCTCACAGAATGTTGCTTTCCTTCTCCAGCGAATTTCAATAATTAATAACTTGCAAACACTTTCAACAGAATCAATCTGATTTTAGAGTTTTTGAGGGATAAAAGATGGTCACAGTCTAACTTCCCTTTCTTCAGTTTATATTGCCAGAGATCTCTCTTTTGGCTTGACTTTTTTTTTAGAATTTTGAGAGATAATAATTAAACAGAATAAATTCCGATTCCTTCAGTTTAAATGGTTGAGAGCTCTTTTTCCAGGTGCTGTCATCACAGCTGTGTCTTCTGTCTGTGTCTGTTAGAACAAATAGTCTTCAACTAATAAGCCAGCTCAAAACTGAATTGTAACAAATGTATCGCATGAGATTCACTCCCATGGTACCATGTTTCCAAGGTATCAAGAATGCACCTTTTGAATGCCAGTCTCCAAGTGGCTGTTTCTAAGGCAATGAAAATGCACCTTCCTATAACTCCTAAGGCTTGCTGGTTCTTAAAGCAATACTAATCCCTTGCAAGCCTTAGAGGCAAACCATATATTCCGAATGAAAACTACAGGACCGTGACAATATCAATGACTTAGATGAGGGGCGCGATGGCATGGTAGCCAAATTTGCAGATGACACAAAGATCATTAGGAAAGTATGTTGTGAAGAAGACATAAGGAGTTTGAAGACCAAAATAGATTGGTTGAGTGAGTGGACAAAAGTCTGGCAGATGGAGTATAATGTGGGAAAATGTGAAGTTGTTCACTTTGGCAGGAAGAATAAAAAAGCAGAGTATTACTTAAACGGCGAATGACTGCATAATTTCGAGGTGCAGAGGGATCTAGGTGTTTAGTGCATGAGTCACAACAAGATAGTATGCAGGTATAGCAGTAATGAAGAAGGAAAATGGAATTCTATCCTTTATTATGAGAGAAATTCAAAATAAAAGTAAGGATATTATGCCTCAGTTATACAGGGCATTGGTGAGACCACATCTAGAATACTGTGTGCAGTTTTGGTCTCCTTATTTAAGGAAGGATGTAAATGAGTTGGAGGCGGTTCAGACGAGGTTTGCTAGATTGAAACCTGGAATGTGTGGGTTGTCTTATAAGGAAAGGTTGGACAGACTGGGCTTGTTTTCACTGGAGTTTAGAAGAGTGAGGGAAGACTTGATTAAAGTATATAAGATCCTGAATGGTCTTGACAAGGTGGATGTGGAAAGGATTATTCCTCTTGTGGGTGAGTCCAGAACTAGGGGCCACTGTTTTAAAATTAGGGGGTCGATCTTTTGGGACAGAGATGAGGAGAATCTTTTTCTCTCAGAGGGTTGTGCGACTTTGGAACTCTCTGCCTCAGAAGGTGGTGGAGGTGGTCATTGAATATTTTTAAGTTGCAGGTAGATGGATTCTTGTTAGGCAAGGGAATCAAAGGTTATTGGGGGTAGATGGGTGTGTGGAATTCGAGACACAAACAGATCATCCATGATCTTATTGAATGGCAGAGCAGGTTCGAAGGGTCAAATGGCCTACTTCTGCTCCCAATTCGTATGTTCGTATGTTTGTATGTGAAAGCAGTGCTCTCAACACCAACCCATGAGGAACCCCACTATATGCCTTCTTCTAGTCCAAAAAATAACTATTTTTTTTTATTCATTCAGGGATGTGGGCGTTGCTGGCCAGGTAAGGACAGCAGATTTCCTTCCCTAAAGGACATTAGTGAACCAGATGGGTTTTTACAACAATTGACAATGGTTTCATGGCCATCATTAGACTAGCTTTTTAATTCCAGATTTCTTCGTTAAATTCAAATTCCACCTTCTGCTGTGGGATTCGAACCCATGTCCCCAGAGAAATACCCTGGGTGTCTGGGTTACTAGACCTGTGATAATACCACTACGCCACTGCATCCCCTATTCATAACTACTCTCTGTTTCCTGTCAATCAGCCAATTTTGTGTCCATGCTGCTACCATCCCTTTTGTCCTACGTGCTTTGTCAGGCAAACCCCCCACCTGCCAAGACTGAAGCACACACGATTTTGCCACATGAACATTAAAACTTAAAATTGCAAATCCCTGACTGGATAAACATTTGTATAGTAAATAACAGTGTTGGAACAAAGGGACCAGTCCCTGCCCCAATACACAGAAGAGACCTGGTCAAACCAGTTGGCCACATGACCACCTGCTGGCCAACTAGAGGAGTTTTAAATTGCTAAATCAGAATTTGAACTTCCAACAAGGAAAAGAACACAGAAACTTCCTGGCTCCTAGTTTGAGAAGACCTCTCTCCTGTCTGCTCTCATCTCATTTCTCACCAGCTTTGGAATCCATTGAAAACATGTGAACCCCCAACAGAGAAACGTCTCCTATGTGAACAAGGTTTAAGAAGAGCACTGGGCCCCAACGATCAACAAGACTACCTACAATCACGTGAGCTTGAAGCACAGTAAACAAGAAACTCTTCTGATATTGCCTCAAACCCCTCTCTACTATATTTTCCTCTCCACTTTTCTGTCCCTATTTGCATGTATATATCGCGTGTGCATACTGGTGTAGGCATGTCGTATAACCATTGTCATTAACCATATTATAGTTTAGGTTTGATGAATAAATTTCACACTTTCTTCTTTAAACCTGAGAAAACCTGGTGTGTTGGTTTTTTTGCCTGATAATTGGAAAGCTGTGAATAAGGATTCACAAAAGGGGGAGCTCAGAATACAGTGTGTTTAAAAATAAAACTCTGTTACAATAAGACCAGGTAAAGACAGCAAAAGACTCCCAGACACATTTCTCACCTGGTCATAACAGGCTCTAACTTTGCTGACAAGCCTCTCACATGGCACATTATCAAAAGCCTCTTGGAAATCCATCTACACCACATCAACAACAATACCCTCATCAACCCTCTCTGTCACCTCATCAAAAAACTCCAGAAAGTTAGTTAAACGCCATTTGCCCTTATCAATCCATATTGGCTTTGCTGAATTAATCCATATTTGTCCAAGTGACTATTAATTTTGTCTCGATTTATCGTTTCTAAAAGCTTTCCCACCCCCAATGTTAAACTGACTGGCCTGGGCTTATCCTTACATGATACCTCGATTGTTTCTTAGCTCGAACCAAATAGATTCTGTCCTTGACCCCACTAGGACATCCTCTCTCCAGCACTGTAATGTTCTCCTTAATCAAAACAGCTATCCTTCCTCCTTTCCTTCATTCCCTATTTTTCCTAAACACCTTATATCCAGGAATACTTAGTATCCAATCCTGCCCTTTTTTGAGCTAGGTCTCTGTTATCGCCACAACATCATATTTCCACTTGGCTATCTGCGCCTGCAGCTCAGCAACCTTATTTACCACACTTCGCACATTAATATTCATACACAGTAAACCTAATTTAGACCTTATCAGATTCTTTCTAACACTGACCCCATCTCCAGCACTCCAGTGCTATCTGTCTCTCCAAATTCTTGGATTTCCTCTCTCAATTTACTTCCTGGTTCCTACACGTCTGCCAAGTTATTTTAAACCCTCCCCAATAGCACTATAAATCACAGCGCAAGGACATTGGTCCTGGCTCTGTTCAGGTACAACCCGTCCGGTCTGTACAGGCCCCATCTCCCCTAGAACTGATCCCAATGTCCTAGAAATTTGAAGCTCTCCTGCACTATCTCTCCAGCCATGCATTCATCTGCTCTATCCTCCTGTTTCTATACTCACTTGCCTGTGGTACTGGGAGATAATCTGGAGATTACTACCTTTGAGGTCCTGCTTGCTAGTTTCTTTCCTAGCTCCCTAAACTCTGCCAGCAGGACCTCATCCCTCTTTCTACCTAAGTCATTGTTACCAATATGACTGCTGGCTCCTCACTCTCTCTCCCTCAGAGTGCTCTGCAACTGCTCTGTGACATCCTTGAACCTGGCACCAGGGAGGCAATATACCATCCCGAATTCATGTCTGCGACCACGGAAATGCCTGTCTGTTCCCCTAACTATCAAATCCCCTATCACTATTGCTTTTCCAATCTTTCTCCTGCCCCACTGTACAGCTGAGCCAGCCATGGTGCCGTGGTCTAGACTCTGGCTGCACCCCTGAGAGGATCCATCGCTCTCACCATTATTCAGAACGGAATACTGGTTGGTGACTGAGATGTACTCAGGGAACTCCTGCACTACCTGCCTTGTTGTTCTTGACTGCCTGGAAGTCACCCATTCCCTCTCTGCCTGCATACTCTTAAGCTGCGGGGTGACCACATCTATAAGTGTATGAGCCACGAAACTCTCAGCCTTGCAGATACACCTCAGTGACCAGAACTGGATGCAATACTCTAGTTGTGGCCTAACCAGAGCTTTGTAAAGCTTCAGCATAACTTCTCTGCTTTTGTACTCAATACCTCTATTTATGAAGCCCAAGATCCCAAATGCTTTGTTAATTACTCTCTCAATTATGTCCTGCCACTTTCAAAGATCTATGTACATGAACGTCCAGGTTCCTTTGTCCCTGAACACTGTTTAGAACTATGCAATTAAGCCTATATTGCTTCACACTATCCCTTCTGCCAAAATGCATCATCTCTGTATTGAATTCCATCTGCCACTTGTCTACCCATTCTGCTCACCTATTTATGTCCTGTTGCAGTCGATTGGCATCATCCTCACTGTCTGCCATACCTCCAAGTTTGGTATCATCAACAAAGTTTGAAATTTTACTCGGATATTGGAATACATATATCAAAAGAAAGCAGTGGTGTGAGTGTAGAAAGTGAGTATCATCAGATTGTTCAACTGAAGGGGGCATCACATGGAACCTGGAACCTTCCTGCATTGGATGGTTCAGTTTCATCCTGAGCAGCGACTTTACACAGTGGGATAGTAAATTATTTTAAACAATTGGAACATAGGAACATAGGAGCAGAAGTAGGCTATTTAGCCCATCGAGCCTGCTCTGCCATTCAATACGATCGTGGCTGATCATTTCCTTAAATGCCTTTTACCCACACTATCCCCATATCCCTTTCTGTCATTGGTATTTAGAAATCTGTCAATCTCTGCTTTAAACATACTCAATGACTGAGCTTCCACAACCCTCTGGGGTAGAGAATTCCAAAGATTCACAACCCTCTGAGTAAAGAAATGTCTTGTCATCTCTGTCCTAAGTGGCTTCCCCTTGTTTTGAAATTGTGGCCCCTGGTTCTAGACTCCCCAATCAGGGGAAACATCTTAGCTGCATCTACCCTGTCTATCCCTTTAAGTATTTTGTAGGTTTCAATGAAATCACCTCTCATTCTTCGAAAGTCTAGAAAATACAGGCCCAGTTTCTCTAATCTCTCTTCATGGGACAGTCCCACCATCCTGGAAACAAGTCTGCCGAACTTTCGTTGCATCCCTCTCTGGCAATAATATCCTTCCTAAGGTAAGGGGACCAAAACTGCACATAGTACTCCAGGTGCGGTCTAACCAAGGTTCTATACAATTGAAGCAAGACTCCACTACTCCTGTACTCAAATCCTCTTGTGATAAAGGCTAACATACCATTAGCCTTCCTAATTGCTTGCTGCACCTACATGTTAGCTTTCAGTGACTTATTGACAATGACACCCAAGTTCCTTTGCACATCGACACTTTCTAATTTCTTACCATTTAAGAAATACTCTGCACATCTATTCCTCCTACCAAAGTGGATAACCTCTCATTTTTTCACATTGTAATCCATCTGCCACATTCTTGCCCACTCACTATGTCTGGCCAAATCCCCTTGAAGCCACTTTGCATCTTCCCCACAACACACATTCCCACCTAGTTTTGAGTCATCCGCGAACTTGGAAATATTACAATTGGTCCCCACATCCAAATCATTGATATATATTGTGAACAGCTGGGGCCCAAACACTGATCTCTGCAGTACCCCATAGTCACAGCCTGCCAATGCAAGAATGACCCATTTATTCCTACTCTGTTTTCTGCCCATTAACCAATCCTTAATCCATGAGAGTATATTACCTCCTATCCCATGTGCTTTAATTTTGCTAACCAATCTCCTGTGGGGGACTTTATTAAAAGCCTTCTGAAAATCCAAGTATACTACATCCACTGAGTTCCCTTTATCAATTCTGTTTGTAACATACTCAAAAAACTCCAACAGGTTCTTCAAACATAATTTCCCATTCATAAGTCCATGTTCACTATGCCCAATCAGATCATTATTATCCAATTGTCCATTTATCACATCCTTTAGAAAAGATTCTAACATTTTACCTCCTACTGAAGTAAGGCTAACAGGTTTGTAGTTTCCTGTTTTCTCTCACCTTCCCTTCTTAAATAGTGGGGTGACATTTACTATCTTCCAATCTGCAGGATCTGCTCGAGAATTTATAGAATTTTGGAAGTTGATCACCAATGCATCCACTATCTCCATAGCTACCTCTTTTAACTCTGGGATGTCAAATATCAGGTCCTGAGGACTTAGCAACCTTCAGCCCCATTAATTTCTCCAATACAACCTTCTTACTAATATTAATTTCCTTCAATTCCTCATTCTCCCTAGGACATAGAACAGTACAGCACAGTACAGGCCCTTCGGCCCACGATGTTGTGCCGAACCTTTAACCTACTCGAAGATCAAACTAACTACCTACCCTTCATTCTACTATCATCCATTTACCTATCCAAGAGTCACTTAAATGTCCCTAATGTATCTGCTTCAACCACCACCGCTGGCAGCGCATTCCATGCACCCACCACTCTCTGTGTAAAGAACCTACCTCTGACATCTCCCCGAAACCTTCCTCCAATCACCTTAAAAGTATGCCCCCTGGTGATAGCCCTTTCCACCCTGGGAAAAAGTCTCTGGCTATCCACTCTATCTATGCCTCTCATCATCTTGTACCCCTCTATCAAGTCACCTCTCATCCTTCTTCGCTCCAATGAGAAAAGCCCTAGCTCCCTCAATCTTTCTTCGTAGGACGTGCCCTCCAGTCCAGGCAGCATCCTGGTAAATCTCCTCTGCACCCTCTCTAAAGCTTCCACATCCTTCCTATAATGAGGCGACCAGAACTGAACACAATATTCCAAGTGTGGTCTAACCAGGGCCTTATAGAGCTGCAGCATAACCTTGCGGCTCTTAAACTCAATCCCCCTGTTAATGAAAGCCAACACACCATACGCCTTCTTAACAACCCTATCAACTTGGGTGGTAACTTTGAGCGATCTATGGACATGGACCCCAGATCCCTCTGTTCCTCCACTCTACCAAGAATCCTGTCTTTAAGTCTGTATTCTGCATTCAAATTCAACCTTCCAAAATGAATCACTTCACACATTTCCAGGTTGAACTCCATCTGCCACTTCTCAGCCCAGCTCTGCATCCTGTCAATGTCCCGTTGCAACCTACAACAGCCTTCCACACCATCCACAACTCCAGCAACCTTCGTGTCATCGGCAAACTTGCTAACCCAGCCTTCCACTTCCTCATCCAAGTCATTTATAAAAATCACAAAGAGCAGAGGTCCCAGAACAGATCCTTGTGGAACACCACTGGTCACCGAGCTCCAGGTTGAATACTTTCCAGCTACTACCACCCTCTGTCTTCTATGGGCTAGCCAATTTTGTATCCAGACAGCCAACTTCCCCTGTATCCCATGCCTCCTCACTTTCTGAATGAGCCTACCATGGGGAACCTTATCAAACGCCTTGCTAAAATCCTTATACACCACATCCACTGCTCTTCCTTCATCAATGTGTTTTGTCACATCTTCAAAGAATTCAATAAGGCTTGTGGGGCATGACCAGCCCCTCACAAAGCCATGCTGACTGTCTCTAATCAAACCATGCTTTTCCAAATAATCATAAATCCTGTCTCTCAGAATCCTCTCCAATAATTTGCCCACTACCGACGTAAGACTGACTGGTCTATAATTCCCAGGGTTATCCCTATTCCCTTTCTTGAACAAGGGAACAACATTTGCCACCCTCCAATCATCCAGTACTACTCCAGTGGACAGTGAGGACGCAAAGATCATCGCCAAAGGTGCAGCAATCTCTTCCCTCACTTCCCGTAATATCCTTGGGTATATCCCGTCTGGCCCTGGGGACTTATCTGTCCTCATATCATTCAAAATTTCCAGTACATCCTCCCTCTTAACATCAACCTGTTCGAGCATATCAGCCTGTTCCACGCTGTCCTCACAAACGACCAGGTCCCTCTCACTAGTGAATACTGAAGAAAAGTATTAATTTAGGACCTCCCCTACCTCCTCCGACTCCAGGCACAAGTTCCCTCCACTATCCCTGATCGGCCCTACCCTCACTCTGGCCATTCTCTTGTTCCTCACATAAGTGTAGAACGCCTTGGGATTTTCCTTAATCCTACCCGCCAAGACTTTTTCGTGTCCCCTTCTAGCTCTCCTAAGTCCATTCTTCAGTTCCTTCCTGGCTACCTTGTAACCCTCTAGAGCCCTGTCTGATCCTTGCTTCCTCAACCTTAAGTAAGCTTCCTTCTTCCTCTTGACTAGCTGTTCCACATCTCTTGTCATCAAAGGTTCCTTCACCCTACCATCCCTTCGTTGCCTCATTGGGACAAACCTATCCAGCAGTCGCAGCAAGTGCTCCCTAAACAACCTCCACATTTCTGTCGTGCATTTCCCTGAGAACATCAGTTCCCAGTTTATGCTCCCCAGTTCCTGCCTAATAGCATTGTAATTCCCCCTCCCCCAATTAAATATTTTCCCATCCCGTCTGCTCCTGTCCCTCTCCATGACTATAGTAAAGGTCAGGGAGTTGTGATCACTATCACCGAAATGCTCTCCCACCGAGAGATCTGCCACCTGGCCTGGTTCGTTGCCAAGCACCAAGTCCAACATAGCCTCCCCTCGAGTCGGCCTATCTACATATTGAGTCAGGAAGCTTCCTGGACACACCTGACAAAAACTGCTCCATCCAAACTATTTGCACTAAGGAGGTTCCAATCAATATTAGGGAAGTTGAAGTCACCCATGACAACAACCCTGTTACTTCTGCACCTTTCCAAAATCTGCCACCCAATCTGTTCCTCCGTGTCTCTGTTGCTATTGGGGGGGTCTATAGAAAACTCCCAACAAAGTGACTGCTCCTTTCCTGTTTCTGATTTCCACCCTAATGACTCAGTAGACAAACCCTCCTCGACGACCTCCCTTTCTGCAGCTGTGATACTATCCCTGATTAGCAATGCCACTCCCCCACCTCTTTTACTTCCCTCTCTATTCCTTTTGAAACATCTAAACCCCGGAACATCCAACATCCATTCCTGCCCCTGTGATATCCACATCTCCGTAATGGCCACAACATCGTAGCTCCAAGTACTGATCCATGCTCTAAGTTCGTCACCCTTATTTCTGACACTTCTTGCGTTAAAATAGACACACTTCAACCCATCATATTGGCTGCAACTTTGTCGTGTCAATTGTCTAACCTTCCTCACAGACTTTCTGCACTCGGTATCTGCCTGTTCAACAGCTACCCCATCCACTGATCCGTAGCTCCTAGTCCCTTGGATGTCTAGATCTGGGAGATTTCTTCCTCAGTGAAGACAGACACAAATTAATCATTTAGCTTCTCTGCCATTTCCCTATTCCCCGTTATAAATTCTCCTGACTCTGCCTGCAATGAACCCACGTTTGTCTTAGCCAAACATTTCCTGTTTATGTACCTGTCGAAATTTTTACAGTCCATTTTTATGATTCTTGCTAGTTTACATTCATATTCTATTCGCCCTTTCTTTATCAATTTCTTGGTCCTCCTTTGCTGTATTCTAAAATCCTCCCAATCCTCAGGTTAACTACTATTTCTGGCAACTTTATAGGCCTTTTCTTTCAATCTTATAAAATCCTTAACTTCCTTTGATATCCACAGTTGGCTGCCTTTTCTTTTTTGGTTTTTGTGCCCTGAAGGAATGTATAGTTGCTGTAAACTAAATAATAATTCTTTGCCTATGTACTGTCATAACTTTTAATGTATTTTCCCAATCCACCTCAGTCAATTTGCCCCTCATACCTTCATAATTTCCTTTGTTCAAATTTAACACTCTGGCTTCAGATTGAACTACCTCACTTTCAAATATTATGGTCACTCATCCCTAAACTTTCTTTTACAACAAGATTATTAATTAATAAAAGCAAAATACTGCGGATGCTGGAAATCTGAAACAAAAACAAGAAATGCTGGATTCACTCAGCAGGTCTGGCAGCATCTGTGGAAAGAGAAGCAGAGTTAACGTTTCGGGTCAGTGACCCTTCTTCGGAACTGACAAATATTAGAAAAGTCACAGATTATAAACAAGTGAGGTGGGGGTTGGGCAAGAGATAACAAAGGAGAAGGTGCAGATTGGACCAGGCCACATAGCTGACCAAAAGGTCACGGAGCAAAGGCAAACAATATGTTAATGGTGTGTTGAAAGACAAAGCATTAGTACAGAATAGGTGTGAATATACTGAATATTGAACATCAGCAAGTGCAAACCTGAAGAAAAACAACCTGAAAAAAACAGTGGGTAAGCAAACTGAACAAACTAAGATGAAATGAAATAAATGCAAAAAAAGATTGTAAAAAATGTAAAAAGGAATGCAAAAAAAAAGGGAAGAAAAAATAACTAAAAATGACTAAAAATGAAAGTAAAGTGGGGGGCTGTCATGCTCTGAAATTATTGAACTCAATGTTCAGTCCGGCAGGCTGTAGTGTGCCTAATCGGTAGATGAGATGCTGTTCCTCGAGCTTGCGTTGATGTTCACTGGAACACTGCAGCAATCCCAGGACAGAGATGTGAGCATGAGAGCAGGGGGGAGTGTTGAAATGGCAAGCAACCGGAAGCTCAGGGTCCTGCTTGCGGACTGAGCGGAGATGTTCCGCAAAGCGGTCACCCAGTCTGCGCTTGGTCTCCCCAATGTAGAGGAGACCACACTGTGAGCAGCGAATACAGTATACTACATTGAAAGAAGTACAAGTAAATCGCTGCTTCACCTGAAAGGAGTGTTTGGAAAGGAAGATTATTAATTAACCCTTTTTCATTACATAATATCAGATCTAAAATAGCCTTTTCTACAGTCAGTTCCTCAACATACTGCTCTTGAAAACCATCCCTAACACACTCCAGAAACTCGTCCTTCACAGGATTAGTGTCATTAGGTTTACCCACTCTATGTGTAGATTGAAGTCACCCATGCTACATGCTTCTCTAATCTCCTGATTAATACCATGCCCACACTACCACTACTGTTTGGTGGCCTATAATCAACTCTTACCAATGTTTGCTGCCCCTTGCTGTTTCCTAGCTCCACCCAAGCAGATTCCACATTTTGTTCTTCTGATCTGAGATCCTCCCTTACTAATGTACTGATCTCATCCCTTATTATTAGTGCAACACCACCTCCTTTTTCTTTTTGCCTGTCCTTCCTAAATGTTGAATATCCTTGAATATTCAGTTTAAAATGCTGTACTTTGGGTCAGACTTGCAAGTTAGACTCATTTGTTCAATTCAGTGAATATTTCTAACTTCAAAGGACATTGATGATTTTTGAGTTGCTATTTGCTTACAAGTTATCTGAAAAGCTTTCTGCTCATTCCTTGTCCCTGCACTGACAGAAATCCAGCCTTCTCCAATTTAGCAATGCTTATCCAAACCAATATTGGAGGAAAGAAACTGAGTTCAATCGTGAATAGTACTTTACAACCATACATCATCTTTCCTGAAGAAAAAATAGTAAGGACCTGGAAAAGTATCACTTGGAACATGAAACCTGTTCCTTCAAATTGAACTTTGTATGTACAAAAAGCACTGTCATGGGCATTACGTCAAACTAATCTCTTGAGGAAGGAGAATAACTGCAGGTAAAACTTGCAAGCCTTGTGAAAATTCTGTCTTCCAAAGGCAATTAAGTGAAATGCCAAACTCTCATTCTAATATTAGAATCTGCTTTATTTAATCCTGACTGAATAGATTCCACAGATGACATTTCCAGGGTCTCAACAGTATAGGGTTTATATCATTGAACAGACTATTTGATCTGTCATTACCTATTAGTCTTAGTCTCATTTCATCCAACTTCTTTTTAGCAGTTAATAAAACATAATATGAACTAATTTTTATGAGAACTACGTGCATGGGGAAAATTTACTAATTTCTCATCACATTTGGCGTTTTAATTTTGAGTCCATTTCCTTTAATTCTACATTTAATTCCGCAGTTACAGTTCAAAGGCATTTGGCATTAACTTTTTCTCGTTGATGGCGTGCATAAGTAAAAGAACACAAACTCCGGAGTTTCCTGAGTTGTTTAATCTGTTGTCTGATTGAGTGCCTCCTGGTCTCAATCAGTTGTCAGCCATGGCTCTGTGGTAGCATGCTCACCTCTTAGAAAGTTGTGATTTCAATTAGCACTCTACAGACTTGAGCATAAAATCTAGCTTGACACTTCAGTGCAGTGCTGAGGGAGTGCTGCACTGCTAAATGTACTATCTTTAGGATGACACAAGGACGCTTCTTCACTTTCAGGTGGCTGTAAAAGATTGCTTGGCACTGTTTTGAAGAAGAGCAGGGAGATCATTCCACCCCCACCCCCCCTCACTGCCCCCGCCCCACCCCCCAAGTGTCCTGGCCAATATTCCTCAACCTACATCACTAAAATAGATTATCTGATCATTATCACATTGCTGCTTGTTGGACTTTACTGTGTGCAAATTGGCTGCTGTTTCCTACGACGATGACTACACTTCGGAAGATCTTCATCGGCTGTAAAGTAGTTTGGGACGTTATGAGGTTGTGTAAGGCATTAAATAAACACAAGTCTTTCTTTTCTCAATCTGAGAGAGTAAACTCTAAACAGCCAATAAAAAATCCAGCCCAAAGCCAAAGTAAATGTACAAATAACTCTAAGTCTATGTACATTCTGGGACTTTTACTTATTTAGGCAAAAAGAGATTTTACTTTAATTTAGGTTATGTTATTAATGTACGAACAGACTCAGCTTGCAAAAGGTTGACTCCCAGAAATAACAAGCCATTTAAAATGTTGATTCAGGCCAATCAGTGGGATCCAGACAGAATATTGATCAAATTGTGCCCCTTTGCATCTTATATCAGCTTTGAGACAATAAAATGTCATATAATTTGTTCAGGGGATGTGAGAATCGCTGGCTAGGCCAGCATTTATTGCTCATTCCTAATTGTGCTTGAGAAGATGGTGGTGAGCTGTCTTCTTGAACTGCTGCAGTCCATGTGTTGATGGTACACCCACAGTACTGTTGGGGAGTCAGTTTCAGGATTTTGACCCAGCAACAGCGAAGGAATGACAATATATTTCCAAGTCAGGATGGTGTGTGGCTTGGAGCAGAACTTGCAGGTGGTGGGCTTCCTGCTGCTCTTGTCCTTCTAGGCAGTAGAGGTCACAGGTTTGGAAGGTGCTTTTGAAAAAGCCATGACGAGTTGCTGCAGTGCATCTTGTAGATGGTACACACTGCTGCCACTGTGTGCCAGTGGTGGAGAGAGTGAATGCTTAAAGTGGTGAATAGGTGCTATTCCATAGTACATTCTTAGTCCATGGATGGTTTTCATCCATTATATCCCAGCAGGGAGGTAAGCTGAACAGATAATATTGATGCTATGAACTACTGTATCAAGGAAGGGTGCCATTTTGTTCAAGGAAATGCAGAGCTGTGGCAAGAAAGAGTTAGAGGCTAGTCTCTCTATCTCTGGGCTGGATTTTCAGCCCTCACTGGGGCCATGATCGGGGCAGGCGGGAGTTGGAATTAGCCCCCCCCCAGCCGGTATCCCAGTTCCTCAGCCCCATCCTTTCTCCGGTCAGCAGGGCTACCTGCCCATACGCGGCAGGTAACCGATCAGGCTCATCAAGAGCCTAATTGAGGCCTATTAAAGGAGGCCAACTGGAATTTTCCAGTTGGCCTCCAGGTTTCCACAGGCAGCAGGTGTCAGTTTAGGTGCCTGGATATGGGCACCTGGTAGTCGGCCGGCAAGGCCTGGAGGCCAGTGCTTTAGGCAGGCCTAGAGGCCCTCCCTCCCTGCATACCTGTCTGGGTCCAAGGACAGCCACAGACAGCCCTGTTGAGTGGTACCCCTCCCCCCCCCCCCCCCATATTGATGCTATGAACTACTGTATCAGGGAGGAGTGCCATTTTGTTCAAGGAAATGCAGAGCTGTGGCAAGAAAGAGTTAGAGACTAGTCTCTCTATCTCTGGGCTATCCCCACCCGCATTGGTGGCCTGGCTGCTGAATCTATTTTTTAATTAAAGATTTTAAATAAGTTGGAGAGCGGGTGCCTCCATCTTGTGCCCTCTCTCTTGCTTACCTTCCATTGCAGCCTGCTGCTCCTCTCAAGCTGGAAGGCCTCTAATTGACCCTTCAGCTTCGAGAGCCTGCTCACATCCTTAATTGATGGCAAACCGGCCCTCTGGCCATTAAATGTCCGGCTAGGGGATAATCACTGGTGAGTGACTATTTGTTTATTTTCCTCCACCCCATTCCCCACCCCAAGCCCCAGGTTTGGGTTCAGGACTTGGAAACAGTCCCGACCTCTCTTTCCTGCCCCCGGAGGGAAAATCCAAACCCCCTCTCTCTCTCTCTCTCTCCGGAAACAGTCAGTGTGTGTTTCCATGGGGAGACGTGAGCTAATTGAGCATGGGATAGCCCTTGTCCCCAAGAAGATAGCCCTTCACTTGCTGAAGGCCTTGCAATTCATGAAAGCAGAGGTTCATCTGTAGGAGACAGCACAGCAGTGTGTGTGTGTGTGTGTGTGTGTGTGTTGTTCTTGATCTCTTGAACTTGTAGATAAACTGCAATCTGCACAAACCCCAGAGCCCTAACCTGCTGTTTCAGGTTGCCCATGAAGAATGTGATGAAGTTCTTTGCTTTACCAAACATGGTATCAGTCAGCTGCTTAATGATAGCATGAGTGACAGACCGACTGATGTTGACATCCCCCAGTGGCAGCCTGGAAGGAACCTGCAGCAAATAAATTGCAGTGCTAACCCTGGCAGTGGGTTTCAAGTCTTCTTGCACGAGGCAATGCAGATCTGTTTCAGCCCCCTGGTAAAGTGCAGCCTTCTTGCGTATTGCTCCTCTGAAAAGTGCAGATATGCAACTCTGGACCTGTACAACCTGTTGAGAGGGTAAGGATTCCTGTGAGGTCTTTGCTTTCTCTGTCGTCTCCCTGCAGCTGCAGCTCTAGGTGATTCTTTCACCTGTTGCTGCTGCTCCTCTTGCTCCAGTCAGAAGGGAATAATCGCAAGATGCCCATTTTCAGAAAAAGAGCATCACCAGTACATCCTTAAGCTTTGTTGTCCAAACACAATGAGCATAAAAGGTGATTCTGTACAAAAATCAATTGTGAACTAACAGCAAAATGTCTGCCAAACTAATGTAGTAATTTAAATGAGTGCAGGTGAATGCCCCTTTAAATAGCGCTGAAAATGGCCAATTCTTGTTTTGTACTGCACATGATTTGTGGCTGGGTTTAGGAAATAGAAATAAAACATATGCTATTATTTACAGCGGTTCAAATTACATTGCAAAACTACTTTCATTCAAACCACATGATTTGGTCACAGGAGTCTTAGATCGATATCTGTTGCCCTGCCAACTACTGGCTGGCATTCTCATTGCAAATGAGAATTAAACTGGACCACTCCAACTGTTTTAATAATAGCACAAATGATGGTGTTTGAATAGAATTCAAGGGCTTAAGCAAACTATAGTGAAATGGCAATATAGGTCCATGAAAGCATGATGTATAACTTTGAAAGAAACAAGGAGGTAACAGAGTTCCCATGATCATTTTGCTCTTGTCTTTCTTGGTGGTAGAGATCACAGGGTTAACACGTTCTGTCAAAGTAAACTTGATCATTTCTAGCAGTGCATCCCATAGATAGTACATACTACAACCACAGAATGCTGGTGCTAGGGAGAGTGGCTATTTCCACCTGTTGTCACACTTACGTGAAGTGCGGCAATAAAAAAACTAAAACTGGCGAATTATAAAAATTGACTTTGCCTTTTCAAGAAAATTGACAATGCTGCAAAAGATGGCCACATGTGTATTTGAATATTGCCACAATGTCTGCGTAGAACAAAGGATACCTTGAAAGCTAAGAGGTGTCAATTGCACGCATCTTAAACCCATCCTGAAACATTCCTAAATTGAATGGGTTCTTCTGAAACAAAGAAGGTGCAAAGTAGCCACATTCTGGACCATTATTGGTCACTACGGAGAAGAAAATACCTCTGTCCCACCAGAGGTGAGATATAACAAATTTTTACCTTAAACAGTCTGCCCTAAAGAGAGAGAAACAGCCTGAAAGTAACATCCAGGAAGCTTGTTTCCAGCTAAGGGGCTGGGAGGAAGTGATGCACTGTCTTCAACTGAACTTTCAACCAAGAGAAGAAACCTACAAATGTCTCAGGCCTGCAACCAATGAGAACTTCAATTTGAGAGAATTCACCAAATCCTACCCTACTAACAACCACTTGGAAACAAACGAACTTATTAGCGAGAGGCAGCATGGTTTTGTGAAGGGGAGGTCGTGTCTCAGTAATTTGATTGAGTTTTTTGAGGAAGTGACGAAGATGATTGATGAAGGAAGGACAGTGGATGTTATCTATATGGACTTCAGTAAAGCCTTTGACAAGGTCCCTCATGGCAGACTGTTACAAAAGGTGAAGTCACACGGGATCAGAGGTGAGCTGGCAAGATGGATACAGAACTGGCTCGATTATAGAAGACAGAGGGTAGCAGTGGAAGGGTGCTTTTCTGAATGGAGGGATGTGACTAGTGGTGTTCCGCAGGGATCAGTGCTGGGACCCTTGCTGTTTGTAGTATATATAAATGATTTGGAGGAAAATGTAGCTGGTCTGATTAGTAAGTTTGTGGACGACACAAAGGTTGGTGGAGTTGTGGATAGTAATGAGGATTGTCAGAGGATACAGCAGGATATAGATCGGTTGAAGACTTGGGCTGAGAAATGGCAGATGGAGTTTAATCCGGACAAATGTGAGGTAATGCATTTTGGAAGGTCTAATGCAGGTGGGAAGTATACAGTAAATGGCAGAACCCTTAGGAGTATTGACAGGCAGAGAGATCTGGACGTACAGGTCACTGAAAGTGGCAGCACAGGTGGATAAGGTAGTCAAGAAGGCATGCGGCATGCTTGCCTTCATCGGTCGGGGCATAGAGTATAAAAATTGGCAAGTCATGCTGCAGCTGTACAGAACCTTAGTTAGGCCACACTTAGAATATTGCATGCAATTCTGGTTGCCACACTACCAGAAGGACGTGGAGGCTTTGGAGAGGGTATAGATTAGAGATACAGCACTGAAGAGGTTTACTAGGATGTTGCCTGGTCTGGAGGGCGTTAGCTATGAGGAGAGGTTGGATAAACTCGGATTGTTTTCACTGGAACGACGGAGGTGGAGGGGCGACATGATAGAGGTTTACAAAGTTATGAGCGGCATGGACAGAGTGGATAGTCAGAAGCTTTTTCCCAGGGTGGAAGAGTCAGTTACTAGGGGACATAGGTTTAAGGTGAGAGGGGCAAAGTTTAGAGGGGATGTGCGAGGCAAGTTCTTTACACAGAGGGTGGGGAGTGCCTGGAACTTGCTGCCGGGGGAGGTGGTGGAAGCAGGTATGATAGCGACGTTTAAGAGGCATCTTGACAAATACATGAAAGGATGGGAATATAGGGATACGGTCCTAGGAAGTGCAGAAGGTTTTAGTTTAGGCAGGCATCAAGATCGGCGCAGGCTTGGAGGGCCGAATGGCCTGTTCCTGTGCTGTACTGTTCTTTGTTCTTTACTTTTTTCCTCTCTGTCTGTCTCTTGTGTGTGTGTGTGTGTGTGCGCGTGCACAAGTGAATATGTCAGTGGATGCAGTTCCGACAATTTTGGGATAAAGCATATTGATCAATAAATAATTGATTTTCTGTTTTACACCTGCAAGAAAACCTGTCGCAGTCTGTTTATTTGACAAATAAAACGTAAAAGGGTTAAACCCTAATAACAAAAAACACTTTCTGCGGTCAGGTGGGAGTTGAACAGTGGGAAACAACCAAACCCCTCACCACGTGGCCGTAACACTGGATATATTTTAATACATGTAAAGTTAGCAAATTAAGGTACCCTCCTTTTCCAGGCATTGCTCTTGCCGCACAGTTTCCTTCGCTTGAGGTTCCATGAGGTGACTACATCATGATTGGGTGTGTATATCGGTAGCTGGTATCTCACAACGTATTCATGTTCAATAATAGATCTGCCTCTGGCAAAACCATCCAGTGCAAAATTTCCAGCTTCAAAATAAACTCTCTGCCTCAATTAAATAAGGTTTAAGTCAACCTCAAGCTAACTTTGAAGTTAAATCTAATCCGAACCCAGGGACATTATTGTCTCAAATAAAATCATCTGCTCTACAAAGTCTGTTTGACATGATTGTCCCTCAGTTATAAAAGGTACCAATGGAGGTAGGATAAGTGACTGTGCATCATGATGTCCTTGTTGGGTGGATCAGACTCAAACTGATGCAGAGAGATGCCATGAAATTGCAAGGACTGCAAAAGTTCAAGGTGACGGCTTCTCAAGGGCAATTAGAGATGAACAATAATTGTTGGCCTTGCTATAAATGTTCATATCCCAAGAATGAGTTTTTAAAAACTCACCATATTCATGTATTTCTTTTGAATGTATCTCTTTGTTTTCAAAATTGGCATTTTATTGATTGTACCACTGGCCTTCCCTGCATAAAACGTACCCAATCACAAACACCTATATACCTCCATGACTTTGCTCGAGTTTGTAAACCACTCAGTGATCCCCTGTTGGCATTTAACTTACATTTAATTATATCCCAACGTGTAACCTATTTTGTTTCAGGTCATTGGGCTGGATTTAATACCCAGAAATGAGTGGGTTGGGGTTGGGGTTGGGTCAGAAGTTAAAATTTTAAAAATCCCATACCCAACTCCAACCCACCCAATCCGGGTTTAACAGAGTGGAATAAAGGGCAGGCAGCCAACACACTCCCAGGAATATTTTAATGAGACTGGCAGCCTCAGATTTAGCCTGCTTTACAGGTTTAACTGTAGCCTGCTGAGTTTCCCAGGCCTTGGGAAACTTAACAGCTGAAGGGAGGTGAGGACAGCTTCAAGGAGCAGGTATGTGCTGCTACAATAAAAGCAAAATACTGCAGGTGCTGGAAATCTGAAATAAAAACAGGAAGTGCTGGAAATACTCAGCAGGTCAGGCAGCATCTGTGGAGAGAGAAGCAGAGTTAACGTTTCAGGTCTGTGACCTTTCATCAGAACTGCCTCGACAGCATTGCTTGGGAGGTCAGCAGAAGCTAGAGAGTTTCCCTCCAGCTCCCCGAGCTACCCCCACCTCCCTGCCCATCAGACTCCTCTTCATACAAAAAACCCTGGAGTCCCCTTTGAAGGGCTGGATTTTATGCAGGAGGTGGGGCTCCCGGCACTGGGCCGAAAAGGTGGGGGGACCCCCGCCTCTGCATTTTTTCAGTCCCTCGGAACGACAGTCACATCCTTTGAGGTGATAGTTTAAGGGGGTGGGATCCCTGTCACTTTAAACACAATAGGGATGGGGATCACGCCCCCAAAAGCTGCCAGCCAATCACAGGGGTACGGGGTGTCCCAGGGTGGTACAACAGTTCCGGTGTGGCAGGTCCTTCATGGGTCATGAGTTGCCCACGAAGAAGGGACCTGCCCCCGCCAAAGCCTGCAGGGAGGGCACCTTGTTTTGCAAGATGTTCTCCCTGCAGCTGGTAAGATCCCAGCGATGGTGGGAAGAGGCCCTTATTTGGCCATCAATAGGCCACTTAAGGGCCTGAATTGGCCTCTGGGCAGGAAGCCAAAGTCAGCCTATCCCGCCCCCGGCAAGATCGGGTCCAGAAATCCTGGTGTCAGGCTCGGTGGCGGCCTCTGCTGCTCCAATTCTCTGGTCCCTCCCACCGCCACGGAACCCGCCGTCAGGAGGACAATAAATTCAGCTCAAAGTGTGGGATGTGACCCACAATTCCTTCCCCGCAGGTCAGATTTTGAATCCTAAAGATTGAATGCCAGTTTGGAATTGGGGACTGCACCCCCACCCCCAGCCCCACCCCCCAGGATTGGACTCCACCCCAGGCGTGGGGATTAAACCACCCTGAGATCGGACATACTCCCCCACCCCTCCCTGGGTCAGGTACTGGATCTACTGAGTTCTGGGATTGGACCTAACTGGTCCTGGGACCTGCTTCCGCATCCTCCCCACCTGTCAATTAGTCTGACTTCTGTGCTGGGAATCTTTGAGGGCAAAAGATCCATTTTTTTTATTCTTTCATGGGATCTGGGCATCGCTGTCAAAGCCAGCATTTGTTGCCCATCCCTAATTGAATTTGACAACTGAATGACTTGCTCGGCTTTTTCAGAGGGCAGTTAAGAGTCAAGCGAGAGTCAAAATTGCTGAGTCTGGAGTCACATGTAGAACCATAGCAAAATTGCAGCACAGAAGGAGGCCATTCATCCCATCGTGTCTGTGCCAGCTGAAAAAACTAGCCACCCAATCTAATCCCACCTTCCAGCACGTGGTCCATAGCCTTGGCGGTTACAGAACTTCAGGTGCATGTCCAGGTACCTTTTAAAAGAATTGAGAGTTTCTGCCTCCACCACCATTCCTGGCAGTGAATTCCAGACACTCACCACCCTCTGGGTGAAAAAGTTTATAGAACCATATATAGGCCAGACCTAAAGGACATTATTGAACCAGATGGGTTTTTACAAACAAATCAATGATAGTTTCACGGCACCATTACTGAGACTAGCTTTTAATTCCAGTTTTTTTTTAAATAATTAATTGAATTTAAATTCCACCAGCTGCCATGGTGGGATTTGAACCCATTTAGCTAGAGAATTAGCCTGGGCCTCTGGATTACCAGTTGTGTCATTACCACGATGCCACTGCCTCTCCTATAAATCTATACATGCTGATGCTGTGGAGTTAAAACAGCATGCAGGGAAAGCTGGATTTCCGGATTTCCTGTCCAAAATTCTGTGTCCCTGCTAACGTAGCCTGCCCTGTAAATATCCAGGGAGTTTTTTCCACGTGGGGTAGAGCAAAACTAGAGGTCATCGAGGTAAGATTTCTTTCTTTTGGGCCTCCTTATCTCGAGAGACAATGGATACGCGCCTGGAGGTGGTCAGTGGTTTGTGAAGCAGCGCCTGGAGTGGCTATAAAGGCCAATTCTGGAGTGACAGGCTCTTCCACAGGTGCTGCAGAGAAATTTGTTTGTTGGGGCTGTTGCACAGTTGGCTCTCCCCTTGCGCCTCTGTCTTTTTTCCTGCCAACTACTAAGTCTCTTAGTCAGGTAAGATAGGTAAGATAGTCACCAAGAAATCAAACAGAAAATTCAGAAGACGCTTCTTTATCCACAGAGTGGTGAGAATGCAGACCTCATTACCACAGGAAGAAGTTGAAGCAAATAGTATGGATGCATTTAAGTGAAAGCTCGAAAAGCATATGAGGGAGAAGGGAATAGAGTGCTATGCTGACAGAGATAAAGGAAGGAAGGATGTGTGGAGGCTCAAATGGAACAGCATGGACTGGCTGGGCCAAATGGCTTGTTTCTGTGCTGTATATCATATGTAATTTTATGCAATTGCTCTTCCAATTGCCATGACATTCACTGCACTCGTACTTTTATACATATAAAAAAAATGCATTTTACTGTTTACTTGATTGATTTTAATACAGGATGTGCTTCACATAGAGCAGTCTGATTCAATGATCTGAATTTGATCTATCAGATAATGAAATCCCAGTATGAGCAAATGCACACACCAATAGCAAACATCCTATCTACACTGGGGGTAAAAAATCCGTAAATGTGGGGGGGGGGGGGGGGGGGGGGTGAAGGCGAGGGACGGGGAGTGGGGGGCCGGCAAAACCCAAAAGGTGAAACTATCAGATGCTAATAATCTTGATCTGCACTTCTACCATTTCCTATTTTAAGTGTTAATGCAACTTATCTCACTGCTGTCTCTCTATCTTCTTGCTTCACTCTCCTTTTAAGTTGGTTCTTGTGATAGTCGTAGAGAGTCATAGATACATAGTGTTGCTGACAAACTATTTCTTTATCAAACACACATCCCATGTAATGAGCTGCTTTTTACTTCTAATTTCTTTGAGCAGATCAAAGGGACGACGAATCCTTATGTAACTCTCTGCCTTTGGCAAAAATAATTTCCTCTTTGCTGCTTTCAACTCAAACCTTCTGATACAGGCTTTTTTAATGTGAAAAGTGTTTGGTTGCTTTTCCTTTTGATTTTTTTTTTTTAAAAGGGCAAGTAAATATAGCAGCAAAGTAAAAAAAGTGCAATGTGTTTGTTCTGAAATTAATCACTTTAGCACTCCTTTGGGACTTTAAGTTTAACCTGGAGCTGATTTCAAACAGGCGAGGGGCAGGGCAAGTGCCAAGTTGATACGCTGGCCTAAATTTCAGGCCTGCAGTATTTTAACTTCTAGGCCTCAGTTAAATACTGACTGTTCTATTTCCTGCCTGGAACGGGCAAGAAGAAGCTGCAGAGTGGCTGTCGGCAGGGAATATTTGGGCAGCTCTTCCCTGGCTGCCATCTTCCAGGTAAGTGGTGGGGAGGGAGTTTTGAGTGGCAAGGCGGGGTTGGGGGCGGGGTTGGTCACTCCTGCTCCTTTTGTCCCCAAAAGGGAAATGTTTTGGCTTCCCTACAGGGCCTCTTCATCCTTCCCACCAGTTGCTGACCTGCTTCAGTCTGGTAGGACAGCCATGGCAGTTTCCTCGCTCAGACCCCTGTTAAACTGCCATTGGGGTCCTCGACTTAGTAGGACCCTCAATTAGCATTTAGCATGGGGCTTCATCTTGAGTTTAGCAGATGGCTCATCCATCAAAACCAGTTACATTAAAATAATTGGGATCAAAGCAGAAATGGAGCTGCTCTATTTTAACTGCTCGCCCACTCAATTCCTGCCCAGTGAGGACATTAAAAATTCCCCCCCTCCCCACTTTGTATTTGATTCAGTTGACAAATATGGCTTAATTTATTGGACACATTTGTTGGATTTTTTTCTCTTCCCTCACCATTGCTTTTGTCATAATACAAGGTTCCTACGTAGTTACATGTGTTTGAACGAAGCAGGTGGGTTGATGTGACACAGAACAGATCACGGTGTCATGTAACCATGCCGCATAGCTGACATCAGAGTGTTTGTAAAGTTTCTACATACAACCCTGAAAAGTTAAAATAGAATCGGCATGTCCTGGCACAGCCCCACATAACTCTTTCTTGTACTGCCTGTAGATACTATTCCTAAAGTAGGATTTTCAAGTGTGATGTGACATTCTGAGATGTTCAGTGACTGCTACAGGCTCTAGCCACCAGGTAGTGCTGCAGAGCAAATTTCTCACCTTTGTCCTATATCTCTGTGCTACCTTGACATTTTTAAAGTTAATTAAAAAATAATTCCACTTTTGCTTCACTATATATTTAAAAAATAATTACTTTTAATAATTAATTTAATTAAAATTGCTTCGTCAGCACCTTCCATACCCACGACCTCTACCACCTAGAAGGACAAGGGCAGCAGACACATGGGTACACCACCACCTGCAAGTTCCCCTCCAAGCCACACACCATCCTGACTTGGAAATATATTGTCGTTCCTTCACTGTCGTCGGGTCAAAATCCTGGAACTCCCGACATAACAGCATTGTGGGTGTACCTGCACCACAAGATCTGCAGCAGTTCAAGAAGGCCATCACCTTCTCAAGGGCAATTAGGAATGGGCAACAATTGCTGGCCTTGACAGTGGCACTCACATCTCATGAATGAATAGAAAAAGTACTTTCAGGCTTTCCTTTAGGGTTCCTGCCCCTGTATTCTTCTCCGCATGTATTGAGGATTCCACTCTGGGCCCTCCTGCTCTACCTCTCTCCTCCCCATTCTGGCACTGGCAGCCCCACCCTACCTATCCCCTCTCCAGTGGCTCTGCTTTACTTTTTTCTCTCCATTTACAGATTTGTCATAAAGTTTATCTCCATGCCCGTGCTCCACCTTTGTGACCATCCCGGCCAACGCCACAAAACCTGCTGGTCTTCACTTTAAAAACATTTAAAACGATCACAAGTTACCCTGATGCATGAACAATTCTATTTATTTGATGGTAGTCCCCTCTCTTACAGTCTCTACCCCTGCTTTATCTTTCTCCTTTAATTGTAATCTTCTTTTCCCCAGATTCTAACTCATTTCTACCTTCCCTCTCTCCCAATGCTCTAACCCTGCAGTGCCTCCTCTCCATTTCCCTGGCCTCTAACTATGTTCTACCTCCCACATCCCCCAACCCTCCTTTATCTTCCTCCCAACAGCTTCTAACCTCATTCTACCTTCCCGTTCTGGTCTCTTTCGGCCTCCAATGCCCCAGTCTTCCCGCGGCCCTGGTCTAGTTATCTATTACCTGCTAACTCCATTTTGCAAAAGTGTACTTTGGCTTGACTCACTATTGCAAGGCCACAGGAGATCCACAAGCAATAAAAAAAAACATTTATGTGAAGGAGAGTTCACATCATTTCTCATTTGCAATGAGCACCCTTTTAAGGCTTAACTGTTTGATCCAGATACAATATATTGAGAATCAATTTTAATTTAATGCAGTTCTACAAAATGGTGAAATCCTTGGCTTTCCATGCACTTCCATGTTGGCATTTTTAATAAGGAAACAATTTAGCCAGTCAATTCTTTTTATTTAATTCAGTGAATTCAGTTATCACAATACCACTGCAACACAATACTCTTGCAGAATCACAGATACAAGCAGCTATAAAGGAATGCAAAGCAACACAAACCACACACACTCTGGTACAGATAAAATTTTTCTTGTGAAACACATCATCAAATTACAGTGCTCAACATATTGAACACATGCCTAGGAATACTGCTTTCAAGGATTTTACTTTCAGTCATATTGTTCCACTGTTATGTATGAATACCCCCAGTGCACAATGAAACAACTTCATTTTTAAGATGAAAATACTTAGCTTTACTATGCAATAATCTCTTTGTTCAGGATTTCATATTGCTGCTTTTAGGAGTCACCTCCTTCTAGGCTTTAAGAATACCATTCCTGATCTGGGCACTATTTTCACAGTACGAATAGACAGTTTTTTCTTCTGTTGTCCACTCCTTTCTATTATTAGAAAAGCGTTCCTAGGTATTTTTTGCCCAGATTGAGAGCAGCTTTGTTAATACTTGGGGCTAGCTGCCTGTCTGTTCTCTCTATTGGAATGTAGTGATGGACAAGGGGAGATTAAGGTGGGAAAGGGGAGAAAATAATCACACACAAAAAACATAACTTTTTAGAAAATAAAATACTGAGATGGCTTTGGTTTGAACACTTTGCCACATAGTATCAGTATCAAGTACTCCAGGATCAGGTATCAGCTACACAAAAGGGTAAAATCCCTTTACTCTTTTAACTTCAAGCTTTAGAAGAATACTCCCTACTACACTGATATGGGAATTCCCCTTCAGCACACCAGTAGTTCTTGTGGCCTATCTGAATTTCCAGCACCAGTGCTGTCATTTCTGCACGTTACATTTTTATAAGAAGAGGTTCTTCCTGTTTGTGGTGTCGCACATCAATTTTCAATAATGCCTGAGTTTTAACTCTTGTTAAAATACTTCAGAATACTGTTGGACTTAGAAGTCTTTTTTGGGTGTTTTGCTTTTGTGTTGGGTCTTACTTTGCTGGCTTGTTTAGCAACATTTACCTTAGACACTGTCATCTTTTGCTTCCAGTCTGTCAGCAGTTCATTCTGAAGCTCAGCAGGCAATTCTGAAAACACCTTTGGATCCACATTGGAAGGGATGGGCGCTGAGCTCTGATCCGTGGACCTCTTAGGATCCACATTACTGGATTGCAAGGTATCACAAGGAGGTTGATAGTCTTGCATGGAGGCTGCTTTGTCATTAACAACTTTCTGCTCTTGCTGGGTTTCAGGATTATCTTGTGTACTGCTGTGAAAATCTAAATGATGATAAGTATCTGAATGAGAAATGGTCGGATTACAATCGGTGTCCGAGGGTACCAGAAGTTTCCTCTGATCTTCTGTTAGTGATCTGAACATAAAGCTGCCTTTGCAAAGTGCTTTCTCGATAGACTGCTCTTTATTAATGTTACATTTCAGATGATCCTTTGAAGGGCTGGCACCTGCAATAATTTCCTTCTGGATATTCGTTGGGAGTTCTTTAAATACATCAAGGTCAATCTCAGGTGGTAGGTTAAAGTTTGGGAATGTCAGGCTAGAATTAGCAGGACTAACACTGTCTGACATTTCTGATATAGATTCTCGATAATTTCCTGTGTCTTGCAAGGGGCCTGCGGCATCTTCTCCTAAATCAGCGTCATCTGACCCTTTCCACTGTCTGAGAAGTTGTCTTCGTACTTTCCCATTTGGGCTCCCGTCTACTTTTCCTGGGGATTTCTGTGTTAAATAGAATCCAATTGATCCTCTGACGGGGGAAGATAGTGTGGGCTGAACAAGATTCGAAAAACACACGTTCAGAAGGCTTACATAGAACTGAAACCTTATGTCCACCATCTTTTGAAACAGCTTCATTAGGATATCAACCAGTGGGGTCACGGTGTCATCAGCAACTAGTGAATAAAAGTGAGGTACATACATTTAGGAAGAAAGCACATAATAAAGCAAGGAAAAAGTAAAGGCCACCCGTCCCAACCAGCCAGCGACTTCCACAGATCGTACATAATCCACTCTTTCACGTGGGAAATGTCTGGGTAAATACTCCCCGATCTGCAAAATGAATCAACTAAAACTCTAGAATATCCAACTCTACTTCTTCAACTGTTCAACCCTGGCTAACTGCTTTTCACAGATGAAATATCCTTGATCATAGCAACACAGGAGTTATTATATTCTGCATTAATCTCTGCTCATACCTATTGTTATCATTGTTTAAACTCTCTCACAGGTTTTCACCTCTCTGCTGCTGAAGGCACTCACTCTATCTTCGGGTATGGTTTCATTTGTGGCCATTATTCATATGTTAGCCTTGATAGTGAGTACTGGAAGACTATCTGACAGCAGCAGAATCACAACCATGCCTAAATCAACTAGAATTTCTGCTACTGATCAATATTCATTGATCCTTGTTGGAACATGGATGTGTGTGGGTGCCAAATGAAGACAGGAAGGAGCTTGGATGTGATGTTCCTCAGAATCAAACAGTCTGCTGGCATCTGGTTTATACACAGATAATGGCAACTTGCACTAGAACTATAGCGCAGGAGGAGTCAGCACTTCTAATAAAGAAGAAAGATTAGGAGGAAAAATGTACCTAATACTCAAGGACTAAGGAAAGCACTGATTCCAATTTTAAATAATGCTTAAAGAATTGCAATAAATCATCGAGCCGCTGGATATATTTTCATTCATCTGGGTTCCTGACTTGACTATCGTACAGCGGACCATTCAGAGTGACTTTCTCTGCAGCCAATCTTGGCCCATTCTGTGTTTGCATTGCTTCCCTTTCTTCTGCCCATTTTTTTCTGGTGAATCTGCAGCTTGTCCATATGAGTGTTGTATTGGTATTTGGATTTTAATCTGGAGCCTATGTGGATTAGGATACCCCCACCCCCACTGTAAACCCCACCTCCCCGCAACCACCCCCCCCACCCCTCACATCACTGACACAAAGCCTTTGGCTTTACTGGGTATGATGACGCGATCCTGGGGTTAAAACTGCAGCCTGTCCTGGATCAGAAACCAATCCATCTCTCCTTGAGAATGTTTGGGCCTGACTGTATTGGTGAGTCAAAGTTATTGCCTCTCTCCCACCACCAGCCCAGCGCCCCCAGAAAAATCAGATGCTGATAGGGAAAAAGAGTTAGTTTATTTCCCACGCCCCATTTGCCCACCATCCCCATTGAGAACGAAATTGTATTGCTGGGGAGAAGAGAAGAAAACCCCTTCAATAAGGCAAGATTGTGAGATGGGGGTAGGAGATTTGAGCTCAACGACCCATCCCCCCAGTTTACAGAAAATGATGGGGGGTGAAGAGAAGCATATTCTCTCTCCCTTCACTAAGAATAAAATCAGGGGCGGGAGGAAAAGAAAGGTTTGTTCCCTCCCTCAGATCATGGAGTGAAACATGAGCGCCTGGAGACAGGAATGTAAGTTTAGTTTAGTTTAGAGATACAGCACAGAAACAGGCCCTTCGGCCCACCAAGTCTGTGCCGACCATCAACCACCCATTTATACTAATCCTACACTAATCCCATATTCCTACCACATCCACACCTGTCCCTATATTTCCGTACCACCTATCTATACTAGGGGCAATTTATAATGGCCAATTTACCTACCAACCTGCAAGTCTTTTGACTGTGGGAGGAAACCGGAGCACCCGGAGAAAACCCACGCAGACACAGGGAGAACTTGCAAACTCCACACAGGCAGTACCCAGAATTGAACCCGGGTCGCTGGAGCTGTGAGGCTGCGGTGCTAACCACTGCACCACTGTGCCGCCCAAGGATTGCTACAATCCCGCCACCTTCAAAGAGAGCAAATCAGGGCCTGGTGGAAAGGTAGATAATCCCTCACACACTCTCCTCTACAGAGACAAAAATGAGCATTGGAGAGACCCAACGGAAAAGGTTAGGGCTGGGGATGACAGCAGGACAATCCATCAATAGCCTCCCCCTCCAATGATTTGAAAGTGTAGATCCACACCCACCCTCTCATCCCAGTAAGTTACTTCTCTACCTTCGATAACCTCTGTTCTCCCTTCACTTGATATTCTCCCTACTCTCCCCTTCCTTACCTCTCTCTCAACCCCTGCCTGGGTTCAGTTATCCTGTCACTCATTAACCCTGCTTGACCTGAATACTGCATTTGGTCCCACTGTACTAGACCGACTAGTAATATATTAAATTGCCATGTCAGTGGTTCTGATTTAGGCATTATCATCATTGACACACAATCGGGCCTGCAGCTGCAAACTTCCACCATGAGATATAGCCCTTAAGGTCCAGAAGCTGCACACCTCCATACTTACATCTACAGCAGCATTGATACATTTCAAAGTAAATTCACTTCTTCCTGACTTTCCCTGGGAAAAGCAACAGGAGATCCATTGCATTGGGAACATGTTCTTCACTCAAAGGGCGAGAAAAGGTAGTAGAGTTAAGGTCATTAAGGGCATTCACAATGTAATTGAATGTAGTTGGGAAAATGAGTGAACTAGTGTTGGTGGGTCAATGGCCTTCCCAAATCTTTCACTGTTTTCATTTACGAGCAGTATTAATGAAAGATGTCCCTTACTCTTGAGGTATATATTAGTATGCTACAATAATTCTCAATACTTTAAGTTATGCAAAGGAGTCTACGCAAATTGTATCACAGGATTCTATGATGTAAACATCACCTGTGTTCATTTTCTGCATTAGTTGGTTTGGAACAGGACACTGTCGACTCTCCCGATTGAACCACCTGTTAGCTGCTGAAGATCGTCTAATTGTTAGTCGTATGGTCCGTGATACACGTCCATCTTTCTGCAATCTGCAACAACATGTGCAATGTCTTCAAGGCAAATATACTTTGTTCATTGAAACACAGAGCTGTACATTTTCATAATTAAAGAAGGTCACATCATGGTATTTTGGAGTGGTTTGGTATAGTTTGCCAAAACATCTTGAAGAAGCTTTGCAAAGAATATGCCATGCAACTGCCATAATAAATAGCAGCGTATAACCGTTTCATTTTACAAATACATTTTGGATTTTTTTCGTCAATTTCATATTCTACAAGGTGAGGGATGTTAATGATGGGAAATGCCACAACTTACTATAAATAGCCAGTGTCAGCATCAACCACTCATAGGCCAGAGTATAACTGAATTAAAAAGAGAGTGAAGCATCTTAGTATGTTTAACGATGTTAAAGGTGCTACATAAATGCAAGTTGTTCATGTTATGATAGGTTTTCATGGAAGGATGGTTGATGAATCTGCATGATTTGTGATTCGATGCAGACTCAAGCTATTCTGTCTCAACACTCACTTCAGAAGAATCCCATTGCATCAGTATGATGTTTTTCAGTTCTTTTAACCTTAGTTTTTATTAAAATTGAGATAAAAATAGCTGGGCCCAAAATGCACAGGTGTTCTGACAGATTTTGGCAGGAGTCTGCTCGAAACTAGGCCAGGATCCAGTTGATTTAGGTCCCAACCTCGTGCTCGAGTTTGCTGGATATCCTTGTGAGGGCAGAGCTTCTACCTATTCCACACAAGACCATCGACAGGAGGGGAGGTGGAGCTGACAAAGCCAAATGTTCAACGTTCTCGCAACCTGGACTATTTAAGAGATATCAGTGTTTAGCTGACACCGGAATACTCAATGAGATTAGGGCTTGGAGCCTCAAGATTAATTTTTTTTTACAAACTAATATACAAACTTTTCCTTTGTGAAAGTTATATTCTCTTTGTATAAACATGGTATAATGGCATGATGTAAATGTCAACATCTAAAAATATTTTTAGAAGATCATCTAAATATGGCTCACAAACCTGATTAGCAGATTGATCAGCAGTGCTTTGATTTTCATTCTAATTTCGTCTAATGAGGAGCACCTCCTGAAGGTATCTTCATCACTGATGGACTGAGTAAAACATGCAAGTAAATAACAAATTGTTTTAAATTCATGCAAGTGATTCATGCTGGTCTCCAGGAAAAAGTCAGCATGAGGACCAATTGGTCTCAATGCCCTGTGCTGCAGAGGTGTTTAAAAAAAAAAATCAACCAGGTCTCCTGCTCCTGGTCGTGTCACAGTGATGCCTGCTGGAATATGCATGTGCGTGGATGTCAAGTGAGGCCAAGATTGGGCTTGAAGTACAAAGTTCTCCCTCCCCAACCCAACCCCCTCTGCAACGCCCCCTGTTGAAGAGCCTGCCAACTCTCACTTTCTACACTCACACATGAACAATGACCTTTTGGGCAAGGCACTGAAGGGGTGCTAATGTGGTGCAATCTAACCCAGCAGGAGTCGTCACCTTGAGGCAAAAACTTGGAAAACATAAAGACTGTGTGTCTGACTGACTGGACCTCCAAGGGAGAAAATACTGGAGATGAGTGGACCTCACTGGTGAGGGAGTGAGGGGAAGCTAGGAACATATTTAGATGTTTTCAAGCATACAACTTAAACCTCTGTAACCCTGAGCTCAGATTTCTTCTGCAAAAAATGAGATTTCTCTCTCTGTTCTGTTCAACATTCTTCCCTCAACCAACAGCAAACACACAAAAAAAGTCATGCATCTCCTTGCTGTTTCTGGCACATTGCTGATGTTTGCGCCTATATAACAGTCACTGCATTCCATAAAGATAATTAATATTGGCTTTGCGATCTCTTGACAAAATGTGACCAGGCACAATAGAAATGTAAATGTTATATATTGTTGTAATATTCTTTCTTTTGGGCCTCCTTATCTCGAGAGACAATGGATATGCGCCTGGAGGTGGTCAGTGGTTTGTGAAGCAGCGCCTGGAGTGGCTATAAAGGCCAATTCTGGAGTGACAGGCTCTTCCACAGGTGCTGCAGAGAAATTTGTTTGTCGGGGCTGTTGCACAGTTGGCTCTCCCCTTGCGCCTCTGTCTTTTTTCCTGCCAACTACTAAGTCTCTTCGCCTCGCCACAATTTAGCCCTGTTATTATGGCTGCCCGCCAGCTCTGGCGAATGCTGGCAACTGACTCCCACGACTTGTGATCAATGTCACACGATTTCATGTCGCGTTTGCAGACGTCTTTATAGCGGAGACATGGACGGCCGGTGGGTCTGATACCAGTGGTGAGCTCGCTGTACAATGTGTCTTTGGGGATCCTGCCATCTTCCATGCGGCTCACATGGCCAAGCCATCTCAAGCGCCGCTGACTCAGTAGTGTGTATAAGCTGGGGGTGTTGGCCGCTTCAAGGACTTCTGTGTTGGAGATATAGTCCTGCCACCTGATGCCAAGTATTCTCCGAAGGCAGCGAAGATGGAATGAATTGAGACGTCGCTCTTGGCTGGCATACGTTGTCCAGGCCTCGCTGCCGTAGAGCAAGGTACTGAGGACACAGGCCTGATACACTCGGACTTTTGTGTTCCGTGTCAGTGCGCCATTTTCCCACACTCTCTTGGCCAGTCTGGACATAGCAGTGGAAGCCTTACCCATGCGCTTGTTGATTTCTGCATCTAGAGACAGGTTACTGGTGATAGTTGAGCCTAGGTAGGTGAACTCTTGAACCACTTCCAGAGCGTGGTCGCCAGTATTGATGGATGGAGCATTTCTGACATCCTGCCCCATGATGTTCGTTTTCTTGAGGCTGATGGTTAGGCCAAATTCATTGCAGGCAGACGCAAACCTGTCGATGAGACTCTGCAGGCACTCTTCAGTGTGAGATGTTAAAGCAGCATCGTCAGCAAAGAGGAGTTCTCTGATGAGGACTTTCCGTACTTTGGACTTCGCTCTTAGACGGGCAAGGTTGAACAACCTGCCCCCTGATCTTGTGTGGAGGAAAATTCCTTCTTCAGAGGATTTGAACGCATGTGAAAGCAGCAGGGAGAAGAAAATCCCAAAAAGTGTGGGTGCGAGAACACAGCCCTGTTTCACACCACTCAGGATAGGAAAGGGCTCTGATGAGGAGCCACCATGTTGAATTGTGCCTTTCATATTGTCATGGAATGAGGTGATGATACTTAGTAGCTTTGGTGGACATCCGATCTTTTCTAGTAGTCTGAAGAGACCACGTCTGCTGACGAGGTCAAAGGCTTTGGTGAGATCAATGAAAGCAATGTAGAGGGGCATATGTTGATCACGGCATTTCTCCTGTATCTGACGAAGGGAGAACAGCATGTCAATGGTCGATCTCTCTGCACGAAAGCCACACTGTGCCTCAGGGTAGACGCGCTCAGCCAGCTTCTGGAGCCTGTTCAGAGCGACTCGAGCAAAGACTTTCCCCACTATGCTGAGCAGGGAGATTCCACGGTAGTTGTTGCAGTCACCGCGGTCACCTTTGTTTTTATAGAGGGTGATGATGTTGGCATCGCGCATGTCCTGGGGTACTGCTCCCTCGTCCCAGCACAGGCATAGCAGTTCATGTAGTGCTGAGAGTATAGCAGGCTTGGCACTCTTGATTATTTCAGGGGTAATGCTGTCCTTCCCAGGGGCTTTTCCGCTGGCTAGGGAATCAATGGCATCACTGAGTTCCGATTTGGTTGGCTGTATGTCCAGCTCATCCATGACTGGTAGAGGCTGGGCTGCATTGAGGGCAGTCTCAGTGACAGCATTCTCCCTGGAGTACAGTTCTAGGTAGTGCTCAACCCAGCGGTCCATCTGTTTGCGTTGGTCAGTGATTATGTCCCCCGATTTCGATTTGAGGGGGGCGATCTTCTTGATGGTTGGCCCAAGAGCTCTCTTCATGCCATCATACATTCCTCTGATGTTTCCGGTGTCTGAGGCCAGCTGAATATGACTGCATAGGTGTTGCCAGTAGTCGTTTGCGCAACGCCTAGCAGTTCTTTGTGCAGTACTTCTGGCTGCTTTAAGTGCTGCGGATGTTAAATCGCTGGGGGCTTTCTTGTAGTTCAACAGGGCAATGCGCTTAGCGGCTATGACAGGTTCCAGCTCTTCATTATGAGATTGAAACCAGTCTGCATTTCTCTTCGCACTTTTGCCGTAGGTGGTCAAAGCTGACTCATAGATGGCGTCTCTGATGTGGGCCCACTTGGTCTCAGCATCCCCTGTGGGAGTGTTTTGAAGGGCTGTTACAAGTGAATTTAGAAATTTTTGTAACAGCTGTGGATGAGAAATTCTGCTCGTGTTGATGCGCGGGTGGCCCTTCTGCTTGGAATGATGCAACTTCTTTGGTCTGAGTCTAACCTTGCTGCACACCAGGGAGTGGTCGGTGTCGCAGTCCGCACTGTGGAAGCTGCGTGTGATTTGAACTGTTTAAGGCGGCTCGCCTTGTGACAATGAGGTCTAGCTGGTGCCAACGACGTGATCTTGGGTGCCTCCATGAAACCTGGTGACAGGGTTTAGTGTGAAAGAACGAGTTGGTGATGCAGAGGTTATGATAGGTACACAACTCAAGCAGTCTCTGCCCGTTCTCATTCATCCTTCCAACGCCATAGCGCCCAAGGCAGGAGGGCCATGAGTCATGGTCGGCCCCAACCCTGGCATTAAAGTCCTCCAGCAGGAATAGGTGTTCGGTGTTGGGGATGCTGCTAATGATGTTATGGAGTTGTTCATAGAACTGGTCTTTAGCTTCAGGTGGGGAGCAGAGTATTGGAGCATAGATGCTGAGTAGGTGTACTGGACCAGAGGTGGTGAGCAGGCGGATGGACAGTATGCGTTCCGAGCCATTTGAGGGAGGCTCTATCATGCTGAGCAAGGAGTTTCTGATGGCGAAGCCCACTCCATGCTGTCTTGGTTCTTCAGGATCCCTGCCCTGCCAGAAGAAGGTGTAGTCTTGCTCTGCTAGAGAGCCACTCGCGGGGAGGCGAGTCTCCTGAAGTGCTGCAATGTCCACATTGAATCTACTGAGCTCGTTGTTAATGATGGCGGTCTTCCGAGAATCGTTGATTTGTGTGAGGGCTTCCGACAGGCCAGGACACATAGTTCTGACGTTCCAGCTTGCAAAGCGAAGGGCTGGTACCTTCTTTCCTTTTTTCATGTTGTTTGGTGCGGTGTATCAGTCCACCTTTCGGGCAATGACCCTGAGCTCCAAGCACCCATTGAAGCAGGCAGACTGTGGCGGGACAGAACCTTATTGACCGGGGGCTGCCCGGTTTGAGGCGGGCGGTAGCTGTCCAGTGAGGTGCAATGACCTCTCCCACCGACAAAGGCAATCCGTGGCGCCCAGTTTCTACGCCAATTTATCTGGACTTATAACCCGTAACTGCTGCCTTCCGTGTTGTTTTAGTCGCTGTGAGGCAACTATAGAGTGACCTCTCCATGGCGCATGCCTGGGCAAATTTATGGAAGTTGAGAGTTGCCCAGTCGTCAAAACCCCCCTCCCGGCCTTTCTGGTGGGGTCCAAAGGAGTGCAGGACACGACGTTTGGCACCAGTATGGCTGCAGGAACTGCCGGAAACATGCCAAAGGTGACACATGACCGCCTACGGGGTTCCGCTCCGGATTTTCTGTTAGGGTTTACTCCCTTAGCCTTGGTCTCTCCCGAGACGCCCACAAGGCAGTGGGGTTGTTGGGGCCCCTACACAGGTGTAGGATGGTGCCGGTGGGAGGAGGGGATGCAAGGGGGAGGGGTAGAGGGAGGGGGTGGGGGGGGGGGTGCAGGGGAAGGGGGTGCGGGGTGAAGATGGTGCGAGGGGGGGGCGGGCTGGGACGGGGTTGTGAGGGGGTGAGCTGAGAGGGTGGAGCAGGGAAGGGGACGGGGGTGGGGGGGGGGAAGGGGGGGGGAAGCTGGTGCAGGTAATAAGCCATTTCCTCAGTGCCCACCATCGACGTCCGGAAAGCTCATCCACGTCCTTCGGGAGCAGAAGCATCATTTGGCAGACTTAGAGGTGATTACATTTGCTAAGGGTTTTTTTTTTGCAGTGGTTTAAATAAAGGCATGCAGCATTGCCGACAGTGCGCTGCAGATGCTCTCCGAGCCATCTCCCGCGGGCGCTTTGAAGTTGCGGCCGGGGGGGCCGTTCGTGGATTTTTTGGGTGTTCGGGGCACCTTTTCTCAGGACTTCTCTCGGGTCCCGCAGCTCCTTCTTCACCTCAATGGACTTACCGCATGCCGTGGCTGCAGACACTCTGGACTGTGAAGACAGCAGGATGAGAGATTGAAGTATCGGCAGCTGTGCTCGTCAGTTTCATCCGGATCAATTTCATTGAGAAAACAAAGAGCAGGTGTGGCTGGGGGAGGGCAGTGGGCCCAGGTAACATACACTAAACTAACTGTTAGCCTTTAGATAGGGCTAAAATGAACTGATTTAAAGAGCCAGGGGAATTGTTGTAATATAAATCTGCACTAGAGGGGGTACGGTAACTTTCCACTCAAGGGCTCTAGGGGGGTAGAAATTGGTTTGTACCAGCTTCCTGGCACCAAATGCATGCAAGAAAAGCTCCCTGTGTCAGAAAATGGAGGCTTGAGAATCGCGAGAAATTGGTCCTCAAAGCAACTGATCTGGGACTTTTCAATTCCATACTGGTTCAGATGCCAAACTAGCCTGCAGGTAAGTCTAGAAAGGAGGGAAGGAGGAAAATGGGTGGGCGGGGATGAGCGCAGACCAGCAGTGGTCCACAGTTTTGCTGCTGAGCCAAGAAAAACATTCTTGTTGTTCCTGGCTCCACATCGGAGTAAGTAAAAACTAAAAAAAACTTGCCATTTGTTGCCATGGCCTCCAGTCAATGCTTTAAGGACTGCTGGTTATGCCACTGTAGAACTGGAAAGACTAATTGAGAATGCGCTGTGCATGCTCCACCTACTTTTTCACAAGGATTGCAGAAGGTTCCTGAAATATTCACAGGATCCTTCTTTGCACCTTTAATGCATCAGTTCACTAATGTCCTTTAGGGAAAGAAATCTGCTGTCCTTACCTGTTCTGGCCTACATGTGACTCCAGACCCACAGCAATGTGGTTGACTCTTGGATGCTCTCTGAAATGGCCTAGCAAGCCACTCAGTTGTATCTAACCGCTACAAAGTCAATAAAAAGGAATGAAACCGGATGGACCACCTGGAAAGGACAACGGCAAACCCAGCCCTGTCGAACTTGCAAAGTCATCTTTACCAACATCTGGGGGCTTGTGCCAAAGTTGGGAGAGCTGTCCCACAGACTAGTCAAGCAACAGCCTGACATAGTCATACTCACGGAATCATACCTGACAGACAATGTCCCAGACACTGCCATCACCATCGCCGGGTATGTCCTGTCCCACCGGCAGGACAGACCCACCAGAGGTGGCGCCCCAGTGGTATACAGTAGGGAGGGAATTGCCCTAGGAATCCTCAACATCGACATCAGACCCCATGAAGTCTCATGGCATCAGATCAAACATGGACAAGGAAACCTCCTGCTGATTACCACCTACCGCCCTCCCTCAGCTGATAAGTCAGTACTCCTCCAAGTTGAACACCACTTGGAGGAAGCACTGAGAGTGGCAAGGGCACAGAATGTACTCTGGGTGGGGGACTTCAATGTCCATCACCAAGAGTGGCTCGGTAGCACCACTACTGACTGAGCTTGCCGAGTCCTAAAGGACATATCTGCTAGATTGGGTATGCGGCAGGTGGTGAGGGAACCAACAAGAGGGCAAAACATACTCGACCTCATCCTCACCAATCTGCCTGCCGCAGATACGTCTGTCCATAACAGTACTGGTAGGAGTCACTACCGCACAGTCGTTGTGGAGACGAAGTCCTGCCTACACATTGATGATACCCTCCTTCGTGTTGTGTGGCACGACCACCATGCTAAATGTGATCGATTTCGAACAGATCTAGCAATGCAAAACTGGGCATTCATGAGATGCTGTGGGCCATCAGCAGCAGCAAAACTGTACTCAACCACAATCTGTAACCTCATGGCTGGCATATCCCCCACTCTATCATCACCATCAAGCCAGGGGACCAACCCTGGTTCAATGAAGAGTGCAGGAGGGCATGCCAGGAGCAGCACCAGGCATACTTCAAAATGAGGTGTCAACCTGGTGAAGCTACAACACAGGACTATCTGCGTGCCAAACTGTGTAATCAGCATGCGATAGACAGAACTAAGCGATCCCATAACCAACGGATCAGATCTAAGCTCTGCAGTCCTGCCACATCCAGACGTGAATGGTGGTGGACAATTAAACAATTAACTGGAGGAGTTGGCTCCACAAATATCCCCATCCTCAATGATGGGGGAGCCCAGCACACTTACCGAAAGATAAGGCTGAAGCATTTGCAACAATCTTCAGCCAGAAGTGCCAAGTTGATGATCCATCTCGGCCCCCTCCTGAAGTCCCCAGCATCACAGATGCCAGATTTCAGCCAATTCGATTCACTCCACATGATACCAAGAAATGACTGAAGGCACTGGATACTGCAAAGGCTATGGGCCCTGACAATATTCCGGCAATAGTACTGAAGACCTGTGCTCCAGAACTTGCCGCGCCCCTAGCCAAGCTGCACCAGTACAGCTACAACACTGGCATCTATCCTGCAATGTGGAAAATTGCCCAGGTATGTCCTGTACACAAATAGCAGGACAAGTCCAACCTGGCCAATTACCGCCCCATCAGTCTACTCTCAATCATCAGTAAAGTGATGGAAGGTGTCATCAACAGTGCCTTCAAGCGGCACTTGCTTAGCAATAACCTGCTCAGTGATGCTCAGTTTGGGTTCCGCCAGGGCCACTCAGCTCCTGACCTCATTACAGCCTTGGTTCAAACATGGCCAAAAAAGCTGAACTCAAGAGGTGAGGTGAGAGTGACTGCCCTTGACATCAAGGCAGCATTTGACTGAGTATGGCATCAAGGAGCCCTAGCAAAACTGAGGTCAATGGGAATCAGGGGCAAACACTCTCTACTGGCTGGAGTCATACCTAGTGCAAAGGAAGATGTTTGTGGTTGTTGGAAGTCAATCATCTGAGCTCCAGGACATCACTGCAGGAGTTCCTCAGGGTAGTGTCCTAGGCCCAACCATCTTCAGCTGCTTCATCAATGACCTTCCTTCAATCATAAGGGCAGAAGTGGGGATGTTCGCTGATGATTGCACAATGTTCAGCACCATTCGTGACTCCTCAGATACTGAAGCAGTCCGTGTAGAAATGCAGCAAGACCTGCACAATATCCAGGCTTGGGCTGATAAGTGGCAAGTAACATTCGCGCCACACAAGTGCCAAGCAATGACCATCTCCAACAAGAGAGAATCTAACCATCTCCTCTTGACATTCAGTGGCATTACCATCGCTGAATCCCCCAATATCAACATCCTTGGGGCTACCATTGACCAGAAACTGAACTGGAGTAGCCATATAAATACCATGGCTACAAGAGCGGGTCAAAGGCTAGGAATCGTGCGGCGAGTAACTCACCTCCTGACTCTCCAAAGCCTGTCCACCATCTACAAGGCACAAGTCAGGAGTGTGATGGAATATTCTCCACTTGCCTGGATGGGTGCAGCTCCAACAACACTCAAGAAGCTCGACACCATCCAGGACAAAGCAGCCCGCTTGATTGGCACCCCATCTACAAGCATTCACTCCCTCTACCACTGACGTACAGTGGCAGCAGTGGGTACCATCTACAAGATGCACTGCAGCAATGCACCAAGGCTCCTTAGACAGCACCCTCCAAACCCACGACCTCTACCAACTAGAAGGACAAGGGCAGCAAATGCATGGGAACACCACCACCTGCAAGTTCCCCTCCAAGTCACACACCATCCTGACTTGGAACTATATTGTCGTAACTTCACTGTCGCTGGGTCAAAATCCTGGAACTCCCTTCCTAACAGTACTGTGGGTATACCTACTGCACATGGACTACAGCGGTTCAAGAAGGCAGCTTACCACCACCTTCTCAAGAGCAATACGGGATGGGCAATAAATGCTGGCCTGGCCAACGACGCCCACATCCCATGAATGAATTAAAAAAAAAATTTGGCCATGCTGCTTTCAGGCAGACTTTGGGACTCCTGAAAACAGTCAGGAACAACATGGCTGCCCACATGCCATTGGCACAAATTGGACTCAGAGCCTTGTGTACAGAGATTAGGTTCTGTTGTGCCCATTTTCTACCCAAAGTTTTTCACCAAGAATTTTCATTCGCTGTAATTTTATGTGAAAGAAGTTACCTGGGGTGGTCCTCTAGAAATCACAGAGGAGACATCTTCCCCAAAGCTGAGCCTGTGTATTCGTTGAGCTGCAAATATTCCCAGGACCTTCTCCAGCAGATCCAAAGGAAATGTCTGTAGATCATGAATAGTGCTAATTCCGAGAAACTCAAGACGCCTAGCAGTTCTAGGGCCAATTCCTGGAATACCACATTAAAATAAAACAGATGAAATTACAAAGAAAGTTCAATTACAGAGAGCACTAGCATACAATGTGTTTCACTTAGACGTTGCAATATGTTAATCTTAGCAAGATCAAGGCTAAGCCTATAGTGTCCTTCATTCAAGAACATATCAACTGATTTATTAAAATGATAACTTTATACAGATGAGTTTCCAGTTTTAGACTGGTCATCTGGGAAGATCAGATGCTTTCCTCAAGGGAGAGAAGGGGGATAGAAAATCACCAAGTTACGCAAAGCCACTCAGCCTCACTTTCTACCAACAATTTCTGGAAAATATTGATGGCTGTCTGGAGTGAAGGACATTGTTGTTCCTCCAAAATGAGTTGCCATCATTTTATGCTGTACCACAGAGCTTGGGTTCAGCTAGCTATAGCGAATGGTAGCATAGCGGTTATTTTACTCGCCTAACAATCTAGAAGCATCGACTAATGCTCCAGATCATAATGATCCCGACCAGGTAACTGGGAAATTTAAATTTACAAAATTTAAATCTGCAATTAAAAAGCTGGCATCAGTAACGGTCACTATGAAACTACCAAATTTTGGTAAAATCCTGGTTCTCTAGACTCTAGTCATCTCATTAATCTCCTTTAAGGAAGAATCTCCTTTGAGGAACTGAACATCCAGGGGTATTCAATATTTAGGAAGGACAGGAAAAAAAGGAAAGGAAGTGGAGTAGCGTTGTTAGTAAAAGAGGAAATCAATACAATAGTAAGGAAGGATATTAACTCAGGAGAATCCTGATGTGGAATTTGTATGGGTGGAGCTAAGAAACACCAAGTGGCAGAAAACGTTGGTGGGGGTTATATATAGACACCCAAACAGCAGTGGTGATGTAGAAGATGGCATTAAACAGGAAATTAATGGACCAATACGTTGAGGAATCAACTAGAGAACAGGCCATCCTAGACTGGGTATTGTATAATGAGAAAGGATTAGTTAACAATCTTGTTGTGCAGGGTCCCTTGGGGAAGAGCGAACATAACATGACAGAATTCTTCATTAAGATGGAGAGTGAGAGAGTTGATTCCGAGACTAGGGTCCTGAATCAAAATAAAGGAAACTATGAAGGTATGAATTGGCTATGATAGACTGGGGAAGGTTACTTAAAGGGTTGACAGTAGATAGGCAATGGCTAGCATTTAAAGAGCGCATGGATGAATTACAACAATTATTCATTGCTGTCTGGCACAAAAATAAAACAGGAAGGGTGGCTCAACCTTGGCTGACAAAAGAAATTAGGGATAGTATTAGATCCAAGGAGGCGGCACAGCGGCGCAGTGGTTAGCACCGCAGCCTCACAGCTCCAGCGACCCAGGTTCAATTCTGGGTACTGCCTGTGCAGAGTTTGCATGTTCTCCCTGTGACCGCGTGGTTTCTGCCGGGTGCTCTGGTTTCTTCCCACAGCCAAAGACTTACAGGTTGATAGGTAAATTGGCCATTGTAAATTGCCCCTAGTGTAGGTCGGAAAATGGTGGGGATGTGGTAGGGAATATGGGATTAATGTAGGATTAGTATAAATGGGTGGTTGTTCGTCAGCACAGACTCGGTGGGCTGAAGGGCCTGTTTCAGTACTGTATCTCGAAATAAAATAAATATAAAATGGCCAGAACAAGCAGCAAACCTGAGGATTAGGAGCAGTTTAGAATTTAGCAAAGAAGGACAAAGGAATTGATTAAGAAGGGGAAAATAGAGTATGAGAGTAAGCTTACAGAGAACATAAAAACTGACTATAAAAGCTTCTATAGATATGTGAAGAGAAAAAGATTAGTGAAGACAAATGTGGGTCCCTTACAGTCAGAAATGGAGGAATCTATAATGGGGAACTAAGAAATGGCAGACCAATTAAATACATACTTTGGTTCTGTCTTCACAAAGGAGGACACAAATTACTTCCCAGAAATGCTGGGGAACATGGGGTCTAGTAAGAAGGAGGAACTGTATGAAATCAGTATTAGTAGGGAAATGGTGTTAGGGAAAATGACGGGATTGAAGGCCGATAAATCCCCAGGGCCTAATAATCTACATCCCAGAGTACTTAGTGGCCCTAGAATTAGTAGATGCATTGCTGGTCATTTTTCAAAATTCTATAAACTCTGGAACAGTTCCAACGGATTGGAGGGTAGCTAATGTAACCCCACTATTTAAAAAAGGAGGTAGAGAGAAAGTAGGGAATTATAGACCAGTTAGCCTGTCATCAGTAGTGGGGAAAATGCTGGAGTCCATTATAAAAGATGTAATAGCAGAGCACTTGGAAAACAGTGACAGGATCGGACAAAGTCAATATGGATTTACGAAAGGAAAATCATACTTAACAAATCTACAGGAATTTTTTGAGGATGTAACTAGTAGAATAGATAAGGGAGAACCAGTGGATGTGCTGTATTTGGACTTTCAGAAGGCTTTCGATAAGGTCCCACATAACAGATTAGTGTGCAAAATTAAAACATATGGGATTGGGGGTAAGGTACTGACATGGATAGAGAACTGGTTGGCAGACAGGAAACAAAGAGTGAGACCACATCTGGAGTATTGTGTGCAGTTTTGGTCTCCTTATCTGAGGAAGGATGTTCTTGCTATAGAGGCAGTGCAGCAAAGTTTCACCAGACTGATTCCTGGGATGGCAGGACGTATGAAGAGAGATTGGGTCGATTAGGCTTGTATTCACTAAAGTTTAGAAGAATGAAAGGCGATCTCATAGAAACCTACAAAATTCTAACAGGACTGGGCAGACTAGATGCAGAAAGGATGTTCCCGATGGCGGGGGAGTCCAGGACTAGGGGGTCACAGTCTAAGGATAAGGGATAAGCCATTTAGGACTGAGATGAGGAGAGATTTCTTCACCAAGAGAGTGGTGAACCTGTGGAATTCTCTACCACAGAAAGCAGTTGAGCTCAAATCATTAAATATATTCAAGGAAGAGTTAGATATAGTTCTTAGGGCTAATGGGATCAAGGGATATGGGGAGACGGCGGGAACAGGGTACTGAGTTTGGATGATCAGCCATGATCGTATTGAATGGCAGAGCAGGCTTGAAGGGCCGAATGTTCCTATTTTTCTATGTTTCTAAAATCTGCTGTCCTTACCTGGTCTGGCCTATATGTGACTCCAGACCCACAGCAATGTGGTTGACTCTTAAATGCTCTCCGAAATGGCCTAGTAAGCTATTCAGTGATGGGCAAAAAATGCTGGGATTGGCAGTGATGCCCACATTTTATTAAAAAAAAAACAAAAATTCAAAATTTACCTTCCCTAGCACAGACAATGAAAAGTGTAACGTCCCTATAATTGCTGTATGATCATCCAATTCAGCACTCTGGGGAATCAAAGCTGGACTTTCTGTTCTGTATAGCTCAGTATTACACCAGGCTTTTCATTTTTACATTAAAAAAAAAGACAATTCTCATCAGGGTGTAGCAATTGGCAGGAATATCAAAAGGTGCTGATATAAAATAGTTAGTAGGAGGTTACAGTCACAATACACATCGTGAGCCTCTTTTACCATAATAATTTGTAACAAAATTAAAGCAATTGCATTTGTAAAGTGGTCCAATGTATGTGAAACATGCTGAGAGAACAAGTAAATTGTACAGTCAGGGATTCTTACCGGGCACTTGTATGGGATGCATGAGGCTCCCCATGCAGTCTCGAATGCTTTCTGGAAGCAATGTTGTTTGTTGGTTGGGTTTGAATGTTCCTGACACCAGCTTGGCCAACAATTTATTGGGTGCAATTCCTGCACCACCGGTGAGGCCTACTTTGTTGTATATTGCCGTTCGCATTTCTACTGCAATATGGGATCCAAGAGCCAATCGAACGTGTCTTGCATCAGCAGTGTTTAATTCTGTAGAGAAATAACTTGTTGAGCAGAGAACAAATGTCATTTTTCCTTACTTAGCTACATAACTCTGTGGATAATTGTGTTATTTACATTCCTTGTGGCAGAATACTCTGAAGGTTTGCAAAATACATATGAAGCTTCTCATTGTAAATGAAAGGAGGATGTTTTTGACTATAACAGAGACATGGGACTTGAAATATGTGGCCTGGGGTCACTTGCAGCCAACTTTCTGGTCATGTGAGGTTCTTTACTTTGGCTTCAAATTACAGTCGATCAACTGCAGGATGTCATTGGAGCTGGGACATTTTTTTTTTCGTCTGCCTACTCCTCTTTCTTGCTGTTTCCAACATTTGATCAATGTACTACTCCTTCCAATGGAATCTTGTATTTCTGCCAACATCCAGTATCCCATGGAAAGCTGTACCAAAGTCAAAGCTCCTACAACATGCAAGAAGCTAGACGCCATCCAGGACAAAGCAGCCTGCTTAATTGGCACCCCACCCACCACCTTCAACATTCACTCCCTTCACCACCGACGCACAGTGGCAGCAGTGAGTAACATCTACAAGATGCACTGCAGCAACTCACCGAGGCTCCTTCGATAGCTCCTTCGTTTGCGGATGTGGGTGTCGCTGGCTAGGCCAGCATTTGTTGCCCAACCCTAATTCCCCTTGAGAAGGTGGTGGTGAGCTGCCTTCTTAAACCACTGCAGTCCTTGGGGTGTTGGTACACCCACTGTGCTGTTAGGAAGGGAGTTACAGGATTTTAACCCAGCGACAATGAAAGAACGGCGATAGAGTTCCAAGTCAGGATGTTGTGTGGTTTGGAGGGGTGGAGTTCCCATGCATCTGCTGCCCTTGTCCTCCGAGGCAGTAGAAGTCATGGGTTTGGGAGGTGCTATCGAAAGAGCCTTGGTGAGTTGCTGCAGTGCATCTTGTAGATGTTACTCACTGCTGCCACTGTGCGTCAGTGGTGAAGGGAGTGAATGTTGAAGGTGATGGGTGGAATGCCAATTAAGCAGGCTGCTTTGTCCTGGATGGCGTCTAGCTTCTTGCGTGTTGTAGGAGCTTTGACTTTGGTACAGCTCTCCATGGGATACTGGATGTTGGCAGAAATACAAGATTCCAATGGAAGGAGTAGTATATTGATCAAATGTTGGAAACAGCAAGAAAGAGGAGTAGGCTGATCACCTGTTTGTGGGAGAGAGTCCCCTACACATGGCTCCCTTAACATCTTGTTTCTTTCAAATTCTTTGTTAGCTCAAGAATCTACTTGGGAACAGAGCTCCAGCACTCCAGTCGTCTCCATCTAGGCAGGGATAGCAAGAAGTCAGGGCCTGAAGTTGCTACAGGGAGGAAGGAAGTGAGTGAAAGGTAGTGTTGAGACTGGATCTATTTGGGGATTGGGACTGTGTGGGGGGGCGGGGGGGGCGGTGCGGGACTGCGAACTTAGGAACGGAGTACAGAGCACAGGCAGGTTGGGTCCCCACCCTGTTCAGCTTTCAGAAAGATGGAACATTTTTTCTTAACTGAAAAGAAAAATTCTGTCTTCTCAGAGTCTAGACCAGAAGTGGGGAGGGTACCGAGCTTTGCCATTTGATGCAAAGACACCAATGGCTAGCATATGCATCCCAGCAATAACACATGTGCAGGGACACTAACAGTAAGCTGTGGCCTGAAATATGCAGGCAGCATGCCACAGTGCTGACCTATGGGATGGTGTTGCAGAGTGGCCAAAGACAAACCTCCCTTGTAACCATGTGATACATCACCTTGACTTCAGCAAAACGGAGGCTAAGCATTGGCCTGTAAAGTCAATTATCTGCAGACTCATGCCTGCATCTACAGATTTTTTTTCCCTTTATTCTGGCCTGATGGGTTGAAATGCCTTTTAATGTTCTTCAGCTGTTTTTGTTTTAAACTTTCATCCCCCATCTTTTTGATACAGTACAACAGTGATTGCATGTTAAAAGTCCTTAATTGGCTGTAAAGTGCTTTGGGACATCTTGAGGTTGTGAAAGGTGCTATATAAATGCAAGTCTTTTCTCTTTACTCCTCTTTGATTGTCCCCATCCCTTTCCATCTGACTTACCTGCAGTTTTTGCCTCTTACCTCGACACAGCATAGTTTACGTCTGAATTTGTTAACCAATATGGAAATAAGGTTAGGCATGAAAATTGAGTGCTATTAGCACTTGGGATTCTGGCAGGTCTTATAGCAGTGCAAACTAGAATAGGATTGTGCTGCATCTGAAAGCTAAAACCAGTATTTAATATACTAAGGCACATCACTCGTCGCGAAAAGTCAGATGATACACATTTTATACAGAGAAGTGCATTATATTATGTAATGCATAACTTATTCTTCATCTAAGGTGCAGCGCTTTCCAGCTTAGGGTACAAAATTTACTTAATGTTAGGTAAATAGTGGGTGTGTTCATTCAAACATCACTTGCTATTCACATTGGAGATCAGTTTGTTAGGTTAAATAATGCACTGCAAGCATTGTGACACCAGCACTTTAAGTTCTTTCAGAGTTTTTCTGTACTTTTGAAATGACTGTCAAGAGATTTGCCTGAGAGTGGCACAGGAAGTGTGATGCAGAAATGACAGGAAGTGCATGCAGACAGAGCCTTTTATAGTATATTGTATAGATTGATTGTCATTAGATGAAAATAAGATTGAGCACGTCTTGGGATTGGCACATTGAGGAAATATTAATGAACCCTTTTAATGTTGGTGTATTTATGATGCAGTAAATGTGTAAATTCCCAGGTGGTGTGATCCCTGTGGTATTGCACTCTACATTGTCAAGAAGATATCTGTTCTGTGCTGAGTCACCTTAGTAATCAGCATGACGGAATGTGCTACAATTGACCACAGGGTCTCTTGCATTAGTGGAGGGCTGAGTAATATATTTTTTAAAAATCATGCAGAGGTCCTGCCTCTGCTCATTACCCAGTAACTCCTGCTGAAAGGTACAGACGTGTGGATACCACATCAGGACGAGGTTAAGTGCAGCTGTGATGACTGTCTCCTCCCCTCACCCCCTCCATGCAGAATAGCATACAGCCACTCACATCTAAAGAGTGGACCATTGAATGACTTACCAGAGGGTGGCCAATATCTGTGGATTTGTAGCCCTACCTTCAGAAGAGGAGGCACAAAATGTGGGAGCAGGAATAAAAAAAGAATAAAAAACTGTGTGGGGTCAAGGGAGACACAAAAAAATTAACATTTACTCAAAATATGTGCTGTATAGCATATTATTCTGTTCAATACTTCAGTGCAACAGCTGGAGGAATCAGTGTGTTAAAATTACGTTTAGATTTATTACAAACTAAGATAACCAGGCCCTAGATTTTATAGTTGAATGATCATGTTACTACAGTGCCTACAACAACAGCAACCTGCATTTATATAGCACCTTTAACACAGAAAAATGTCCTAAGGCGCATCACAGGAGGGTTATCAGACAAAATAATGGCACAGCCACATAAGGAGATATTAGAACAGGGGACCAAAAGCAAGGTCAAAGAGATATTTTTCAAGGAACATCTCAAAGGAGAAGAGAGAGGTAGAGAAGTGGAGAGACAGAAAGGCTTAGAAAGGCAATTCCAGTGCTTAGGGTCTAGACAGCTAAAGGTATGACCGCTATTGGGCAGAGGTTGAAATTTGTTGCGGAAATTGTACCTACCCTGGTTATCATACACATGACCAGACACAAACAAGTTTGCACGGTGACCACTAGTTCCAAACCGTTGCAGTCTCTCCTCCACCAATTTAGTTACATCGACAAAATTCTCGTCAAGGCCCAGTCTTTCCACTAGCGGACTGAACTCCTCCAGTAATTCTACAAACAAAGCCAGGGAAGACAAGAGATAATTACTTTCTAATTATTGTGGGATACACAATGCACATAATATATGATGACATTTATCTTTATTAGCAGGAGAGCCTTCCAGGCCTTGAGACATTATCTAGTTTAGAAAAAGTTGCAACACCCCTCAGCAGTCAGGTAGAAATTCTATATGTGTTTCAACTTTCACTCATTTAATTTCAATCTGAGAAGGTTGAAATTTATCTACGATTCATACCAGTTTTTGTGTCCTTCCACATTTCTCCCTTCTTCTCCTGAAGTAGTTGATGGCTGCTGAGGTGCTGTTCCAAAATCACTAGCTCCCTCAGGGTACCATGTCCTAGTGGCCATTCTTCAATGTGACCTTCATCGTGAATCTCAGCCAGCTATTTGATGGTGGAGGGAAACTCAGCCATGCCCAATTCTGTCCTTGCCTGGTGTTCATATTTGCATGTTATTCAGGAGACCTTGTTTAGTGATCAGGTGGGAACATATTGAGCTTTTTCACTGCATAGACCAAAATGTCATCAGCCAATTGTAATCTCGCAACTGCTATTCCATCAGAATTAGCTCATTTAGTGACACCAGGATTAATCCTGGAACACTATTCAAAATACTTGATCTTCCTCAAGTCTTTTCTGCTAAGAATGTTGCAATTACCCTCTGCATTCATGAAGCTTGGGTAGCTGTTATAAGTTAACATCTCTTAACTGCATCTCTTTTTGGTTACATTTAACTTGAGGTTTATTAACTTGTAATCACATTCCATTAGTTCTCCACTCCTGATACAAGACAATGAACTTATGCTTTGCATATTCTTTTTTTATATTGACTCTAACTCAGACTCATGGCTTCTGGGATCTCAAACCAATGAAATTCCTCAACTTCTTCAGTTTTCCATTCCTCCTACAATCCAGTAGCTTTTAAAACTCCAAGCTTGCAGCCATTAATCACTCATTCTTAATTTATCTAGTTTTCTCTCATTGATTTTCATCCTTGGTAACATTCTGCACTTGACCCTTCACCTGGTTATCTCAGGAATGAAAAGAATTGTCCCATTAATTCCACTTACCAGAACCTGGACTTAGATTCTTACAGATCCATTTACACACCTTAATGTTCCATTTGTATTAGCAATTGCCACTACACCTAGGGTAAGTGATTTGTTATGACGTGATATCCTCCAACAATTTCCTTCATTTCCAGCACTTACCTCATGCTGCATGATTTTCTTCACGAGTACCACAATTTTCTGTAGAAACCCTGCAGCTAGTGAAAATGACAGTTGCAGGCTCTGGCCGCTCTTTGATCTCTGCTCCCTGACTGGCTCATGATTCATGCTGTATATGCACCATTCCCACCACCACAGGTCACTCCTATGAGCTCTAATTCAAGCCATAAAATCGCACCAGATTAATTTTAAGCAGGGGCACTGGGATTTGGAGTGCAAGCATTTTACAGGCCATGGATGAGCATCACCGTGGCTTACATTTTGAGCACTCTACAGAAGTAAGCTGAATAAAATTAGCAACAAATCTAGCAAATTGTAGTAACCTTTTAGCAGGTTAAGAGTTTGCTGCAACACAGTTATCTGGTAAAAGTCTAAGATTTATTCCTGAATATGCGCAGTGCCTGCCTGAGTTTGATACAAATAGCGAACACAGCCTGCATCTAGAGAATATAATGTGATACATTCTTCTTTTAATATCAACCTATGAAAAAAGTCCACATCATGCAAGGTGTAACCCAGTAGTGTTAAAGTACAGAGAGAAATATATCAAAATATGGTAAATGTTTTGCACTGTACTAGATGTCAACATGCAACCATGTGAATTACATCAATGATAATACCTCACTAAAGTCATTTCGAGAGATAGGAAATTCCTCACACTAAGGGCTGGATTTTGTGGAGGAGGTGGAGCTCCCAGTGCAGGCCAAAAAGGTGGAGGGAACCCCGTCTTGGCCTTTTTGTGCCCCCCTCCCACCCCTAATCCCCGGAACAATCCTCCGATGTTTTCAAGCCTAAGTGTTCCACACCGGGATCCTCGCCCCTTTAAGGACGGGGATCCCGCCACCAAGAGCTGCCAACCAGTCACAGGGCTGGCAGCTCAGCAGTATTGGCAGCACCACCGGCAGTGGTGGCTACTGTCGGTACTACAGAGGCCTTGGACCCAGGCCCAGCACCGGAACCCCAGACCTCAGGTAAGTGAGGCGGGATTGGTGCGGTCAGTCCAGAAGGTCGCGGTGAGGAGTGGGGTGGGGGTGGGTGTGAAGTGTGGGGGGAGGGGGAGCCATGGAGTTGTAGGTTTTTCTGGCGGGGGTCCACCGTGAGCCACAGATTGCCCACTGTGGAGGAACCCCCTCCAAAGCCTGCCAGGTACAACAAGACACCCTCCCCGTGTGGCAGAGACACCCCGTGCTGCTAGTTAGATCCCAGCAGTGGTGGGAAGAGGCCCTTACGAACATAAGAGCATAAGAATTAGGAGCAGGAGTAGGCAATTCAGCCCCTCGAGCCTATTCAATACGAACTTAGCTGATCTCATCTCGGCCTCAACTGCCCGTTCTCCATAACCCTTCAACCCATTACTAATTAAAAATCTGGCTATCTCCTCCTTAAATTTACTCAATGTCCCGTCATCCACCGCACTCTTGGGTAGTGAATTCCACAGATTCATGACCTTTTGAGAGAAGTAATTTCTCCTCATCTGTTTTAAATCTGCTACCCCTTATCCTAAAACTATGACCTCTCGTTCTAGATTGGCCAACAAGAGGAAACATCCTCTCTATGTCTACTTTGTCAATCCCCTTAATCATCTTATATACCTCAATTAGATCTCCTCTCATTCTTCAAAAGACTAGAGAGTAAAGGCATAAACTGCTCAATCTCTGTTCATAAGACAAACCCCTTACCTCTGGAATCAATCTAGTGAATCTCCTCTGAGCTGCCTCCAATGCAACTACATCCCTCCTCAAGTAAGGGGACCAAAACAGTACGCAATACTCCAGGTGCCGTCTCACTAATGCCTTGTACATTTGCAGCAACACTTCCCTACTTTTATATTCTATTCCTTTAGCAATAAATGCCAAAATTCCATTTGCCTTTCTTATTACCTGCTATACCTGCATACTAGTTTTCTGCAATTCATGCACGAGGACAACCAGATCCCTCTGCACCGAAGCATTCTGAAGTTTCTCTCCATTTAGATAATAATTTGTTTTTCTATTCTTCCGACCAAAGTGAATAACCTCACACTTATTCACGTTAAGCTCCATCTGCCAAATTTAGGCCCATTCACCTAACCTATTCATATCCATTTGTAAATTTCTTATTTCTTTATTGAAACTTACTATCCCACCGATTTTAGTGTCAATTAAGGGCCTCAACTGGCCACTGGGCAGGAAGGCCATCGTCAGCCTATCCCACTCTGGTAAAATCGCTTGGCGATGAGGCGGTGACAGGTCCTCCGCCCCAGCCACCCGTCGTGATTCGATGGACCCCCCTCCACCCTTGACCCCACCTCGGGGGCCCATAAAATTCAGCCCTAAGATTCCGATTTCCTCCACAAGTACCCTGTGATTTTCACTGTATTTTGCTGTGCCAAATCACTTGCCCTAATTGTACCAAATGGTACTGAATTAACCATCATACCAAAAGCTTTGCTCTGTTGCATATTATTTCGTGGGGAGCCCTGCACTTTTTAATCATAATGCTCGTTTTTAGAACAATGTGTACTAGAATTCCCAATACTTATGCCCTTTCTGTTTATAATCTCAATTTCTTACTCAATCTACATTCATCAGTTTGGAATATCTTTGTGGTATCAGCAAACCCAGACATTCTGCTTAAAGTGTATCAAGGCTGTTTTTTTCAAACCTACATCTCCTCTGTTACCTCTCTCCCTGTTAATAGAGCTGTACTCCATGCCTTTGTCACTTCAAGGTTCAACCCCTGTAATGCTCTCGTAACGAGCCTCGAGCTTCAAATCATTCAAAATGCCTGATTCCTTGTCAGTACAAATTCTTTATTTTAATTCACGGGATGTGGATGTCATTGCCCATTCCTTAATTGAGTGGCTTGTTAGGCCATTTCAGAGGGCATTGCTGTGTGTCTGGAGTCACATATAGGCCAGACTGGGTAAGGTTGGTAGATTTCCTTCCTTAAAGGCCACTGGTGACCCAGATGGGTTTTTACAAGTTATTACTGATACCAGCTATTTATTCCAGATGTATTTGTAACTAAATTTAGATTCCTTAGCAGCGATGTTGGGATCTGAATGATAACTTGGTTCAGTAACATAACCAATATGCTACTGTTCCCATTATTCTTATTCTTCCCAAGTGCCACAGCTCCTTCTGTCCTAGAATTCTGACATCAAAATTCTTGTCCTTGCTTTTAAATTCCTCCATGGCTTTGGCTCCACCCTTCATCGGTGATCCCCTTACATTTCTTTTAAGTTCCCACGTGCACCCTTTGTTCCTCGAACATTGTCCTTCATCTTTTCCAATCTGCTCCCCAGTTGATGGTTGCATTATATGCCTGTCCCCTGCACAAGAACCAGCATGCAAATGAGAAATGTGTAGTTGCTTTTCATTTTTTTTTACCAGTGCTCTGAATTTTACCTTGCAGTGCAAAAGAGGCAAATTCAGAACATCAAGGACCAATACACATTGTGGAAGCATTTCTAACAAAAATGGTTCTTCAATTTGTCAGCCAAGTTACAGCCCATGGAATAAAAGGAACAATGGCAGCATGGATACAAAATTGGCTGAGTGACAGGAAACAAAGAGTAGTGGTGAACGATTGTTTTTCGGACTGCAGGAAGGTATATAGTGGGGTTCCTCAGGGGTCGGTGTTGGGATCCCTGCCTTTCTTGATTTATATTAATGACCTAGACTTGGGAGTACAGGGCACAATTTCAAAATTCTCAGATGACACAGTGGCGCAGTGGTTAGCACCGCAGCCTCACAGCTCCAAGGACCCGGGTTTGATTCTAGGTACTGCCTGTGCGGAGTTTGCAAGTTCTCCCTGTGTCTGCATGGGTTTTCGCCAGGTGCTCCGGTTTCCTCCCACATCCAAAAGACTTGCAGGTGATAGGTAAATTGGCCGTTGTAAATTGCCCCTAGTGTAGGGAGATGATAGGGAATATGGGATTACTGTAAGGTTAGTATAAATGGGTGGTTGCTGGTCAGCACAGACTCGGTGGGCCAAAGGGCCTGTTTCAGTGCTGTATCTCTAAATAAATAAATAAAATAGAAAAACTTGGAAGTATTGTGAACTGTGAGGAGGATAGTGATAAACTTCAAGAGGACATAGGCTGGTGGAATGGGCAGACTTGTGGCAGATGAAATTTAATGCAGAAAAGTGTGAAGCATGCTTGTGCTGTTGGGGAGGGGTTTAAAGTAGATTGGCAGGAGGATAAGAACCTGAGAGAGAGCTCAGATTGGAAGGAAGCAAAACTGGTAACGGGAAGTAGAAAAGCAGTAAGTGAAATTAGAAGACAGGTGAAGCGAAGGCAAGAATCAAATAGGATCAGAATTTTCTTTTTATTCGTTTCATGGGATGTGGGCATCGCTGGCAAAGCCAGCATTTATTGCCCATCCCTAATTGCCCTTGAGAAGATGGTGGTGAGCTGCCTTCTTGAACGGCTACTCCAGTCCATGCGGGTTAAGTACACCGACTGTGCTGTTAGGAAGACAGTTCCAGGATTTTGACTCAGCAACAGTGAAGGAACGGCGATATAGTTCCAAGTCAGGATGGTGTGTGGCTTGGAGGGAAACTTGTAGGTGGTGGTGGTCGCATGCATTTGCTGCCCTTGTCCTTCTAGGTGGTAGAGGTCACAGGTTTGGAAGGTGCTGTCTAAGGAGTCTTGGTGTGTTGCGACAGTGCATATTGTAGATGGTACACACTGCTGCCACTGTGCGTCGGTGGTGGAGGGAGTGAATGTTTGTAGATGGTGTGCCAATCAAGCGGGCTGCTTTGTCCCGGATGGCGTCGAGCTTCGTGAGTGTTGTTGGAGCTGCATCCATCCAGGCAAATGGAGAGTATTCCATCACACTCCTAACTTGTGCCTTGTAGATGGGGAGTCAGGAGGTGAGTTACTCACCGCAGGATTCCTAGCCTCTGACCTGCTCTTGTAGCCACGGTATTTATATGGCTACTCCAGTCCAGTTCAATTTCTGGTCAATGGTAGCCCCTAGGATGTTGATAGTGGGGGATTCAGCAATGGTAATGCCATTGAATGTCAAAGGGAGATGGTTAGATTCTCTCTTGTTTGAGACGGTCATTGATTAGCACTTGTGTGGCGCGAACGTTACTTGCCAATTATCAGTGCAAGCCTGGATATTGTCCAGGTCTTGCTGCATTTCTACACGGACTGCTTCAGTATCTGAGGAGTCGCGAATGGTGCTGGACATTGTGCAATCATCAGCGAATATCCCCACTTCTGACCATATGATTGAAGAAAGGTAATTGATGAAGCAGCTGAAGATGGTTGGGCCTAGGACATTACCCTGAGGAACTCCTGCAGTGATGTCTTGGAGCTGAGATGATTGACCTTCAACAACCACAACCATTTTCCTTTGCACTAGGTATGACTCCAACCTGCGGAGAGTTTTCCCCCTAATTCCTATCGACTCCAGTTTTGCTAGGGCTCCTTGATGCCATACTTGGTCAAATGCTGCCTTGATGTCAAGGGCAGTCAATCTCATCTCCTATTGAGTTCAGCTCTTTTGTTCATGTTTGAACCAAGGCTGTTACAAGGCTGTAATGAGGTCAGGCGCTGGCAGAACCAAAACTGAGCATCACTGAGAAGGTTATAACTCAGAAAGTGCTGCTTGTTAGCACTGCTTGACGTCACCTTCCATCACCTTATTAATGATCGAGAGTAGACTGATGGGGCAGTAACTGGCCGGGTTGGATTTGTCCTGCTTTTTGTGTACAGGACATACCTGGGCAATTTTCCACATTACAGGGTAGATGCCAGTGTTGTAGCTGTACTGGAACAGCTTGGCTAGGGGCACGGCAAGTTCTGGAGTTTCAGTACTATTACTGGAATGTTGTCAGGGCCCATAGCCTTTGTAGTATCCAGTGCCTTCGGTCATTTCTTGATATCACACGGAGTGAATCGAATTGGCTATCGACTGTCATCTGTGATGCTGGGGACTTCAGGAGGAGGCCGAGATGGATCATCCACTCGGCACTTCTGGCTGAAGATTGTTGCAAATGCTTCAGCCTTACCTTTGGACTGATGTGCTGGGCTCCCCCATCATTGAGGATATTTGTGGAGCCACCTCCTGCAGTTAGTTGTTTAATTGTCCACCACCATTCACGACTGGATGGAGCAGGAATGCAGAGCTTGGATCTGATCCGTTGGTTGTGGGATCGCTTAGCTCTGTCTATTACATGCTGCTTACGCTGTTTGGCGCAAGTAGTCCTAGGTTGTAGCTTCACCAGGTTGATACCTCATTTTGAGGTATGCCTGGTGCTGCTCCTGGCATGTCCTCCTGAACTCTTCATTGAACCAGTGTTGATCCCCTGGCTTGATGGTAATGGTAGAGTGGGGGATATGCCGGGCCATGAGCTTACGGATTGTAGTTGAATGCAATTCTGCTGCTGCTGATAGCCCACAGCGCTTCACGGAAGCCAAGATTTGCGTTGCTAGATCTGTTCGAAATCTATCCCAAATAGAACGGTGGTAGCGCAATACAACAGGATGGCGGGTGTCCTCAATGTGAAGACAGGACGTTGTCCCCACAAGGACTGTGCGGTGGTCATTCCTACCAATACTGTCATGGACAGATGCATCTACAGTAGGCAGATTGGTGAGGACGGGGTCAAGTATGTTTTTCCCTCTTGTTGGTTCCTTCATCACCTGCCACAGATGAGTCTAGCGGCTATGTCCTTTAGGACTCAGCCAGCTTGGTCAGTAGTGGTGCTACCGAGCCACTCTTAGTGATGGACATTGAAGTCCCCCACCCAAAGTACATTCTGCTCCCTTGCCACCGTCAGTGCTTCCTCCAAGTGGTGTTCAACATGGAGAAGTACTGATTCATCAGCTGAGGGTAGGCAGTAGGTGGTAATCAGCAGGAGGTCTCTATACCCATGTTTGATCTGATGCCATGAGACTTCATAGGGTCTGGAGTCGATGTTGAGGACTCCCAGGCCAACTCCCTCCCGACTGTATACCACTGCGTCGCCACCTCTGCTGGGTTAATCCTGCTGGTGGAACAGGACGTACCCGGGCATGGTGATGGCGGTGTCTGGGACATTGTAAGGTATGGTTCCGTGAGTCTATGTCAGGCTGTTGCTTGACTAGTCTGTGGAACAGCTCTTCCAACTTTGGCACCCAACAAGCCCCCAGATGTTAGTAAGGAGGACTTTGCAGGGGCAACAGGGCTGGGTTTGCCATTGTCATTTCCGGTGCCTAGGTCGATGCCGGGTAGTCCATTCGGTTTAATTCCTTATTGACTTTGTAGCGGTTTGATACAACTGAGTTGCTTGCTAAGCTATTTCAGAGGGCATTGAAGAGTCAACCACATTGCTGTGGGTCTGGAATCACATGTAGGCCAGACCAGGTAAGGACAGCAGATTTCCTTCCCTAAAGGACATTTGTGAACCAGATGGGTTTTTAACAACAATTGACAATGGTTTCATGACCATTACTAGATTAGCTTTTAATTCCAGATTTATTAATTGAATTCAAATTCCACCTTCTGCCATGGTTGAATTCGAATCCATGTCCCCAGCACAATACCCTGGGTCTCTGGGTTACTAGCTGTGTGACAATACCACTGTGCCACCGCCTCCCCTTGGATGAATGTGGAATAATGTTAAAAAGACAAAGTTAAGGGCAATCTATCTGAATGCTCACAGCATTTGCAACAAGGTAGATGATTTGAAGGCCCAAATAGAGGTAAATGGGTATAATTTAACTACCATTATACTGACATGGATACAGGATGACCAAGACAGGGAACTGAATATTCAAGAATATTCGTCATTTAGGAAGGACAGGCAAAATGGAAAAGGAGGTGGGGTAAGCTCTTAATAAAGGATGAGATCAGTACATTAGTGAGAAAGGATATTAGGTGAAAGCATCAAGATGTAGAATCAGTTTGGGTGGAGCTAAGAAACAGCATGGGGCAGCAAACATTGGTGGGAGTTGTTCATAGGCCACCAAACAGTAGTGGTAATGTTGGGCATGGTATAAATCAGGAAATTAGAGGTGCATATACCAAGGGTAATACAGTAATAATGGGTAACCTCAATTTACATACAGACTGGGCAAATCTAATTAGCATTAATGCTGTGGAGAATGATTTCCTGGAGTGTGTACGAGATGGGTTTCTGGAGTTGTACGTTGAAGAACCAACTAGGGATCGGGCTATTTTAGATTTAGCATTATGTAATTAGAAAGGACTAATTAATAACCTTGCTGTATCGGAGCCTATAGGAAATAGTGACCATAATTTGATAGAATTTTACATTAACTTTGAAAGTGATACAGTTCATTCTGAAACTAGGGTCTTAAATCTGAACAAAGGAAACTATGAAGGTATGAGGGGCAAGTTGGCTATGGTGGATTGGGAAAATACACTAAAAGATTTGACAGTAGACAGGCAATGGCTTATATTTAGAGAAGTATTACATGGTTTACAACAAATATACATTCCTGTAAGACACAAAAACCCAACAGGAAAGATGAATCATTCTTGTCTAACAAAAGAAGTTAAAGGCTGCATTAGATAAAAGGAAGTAGCTTATAAGGTTTCCAGAAAAAGAGGTAAGTCCGAGGATTGGGAGCAATTTAGAATCCAACAAAGCATTACCAAGAAACTGAGAAAGAAAAGGAAAAGAAAATATGAATGCAAGCTAGCGAGAAACACAAAGTACAAGCTTCTTTAGGTCTGTGAGGAAAAAATTAGCAAGAACAAATGTGGGTCCATTACAGGCAAGGACTGGGGAATTTATAATGAGAATAGGGAAATGGCGGAGAAACTAAACAATTACTTTGTGTCTGTCTTCACAGAGGAAGATACGAAGATACAGAAAATCTCCCAGAAATACAAGGGAACCCACAATTCTTCCACCTAGAAGGACAGGACAGCAGATACATGGGAACAAGTTCCCCTCCAGGTCACATAAGATGAGGAGATTTGACAGAGGCCTTCAAAACCATGAGGGGTTTGGACAGAGTGGATAGGGAGAAACTATTCCCATTGGCCAAAGGATCCAGAACCAGAGGACACCAATTTAAGGTGATTAGAAAAAGAAGCAA